>NW_016828364.1:71646-74751 GCF_001698545.2 Rhinopithecus bieti
TCTCGGCCTCCCAAAGTGCTGGGATTACAGGCTTGAGCCACCGCGCCCGGCCCTTATCAGGATTTTGTCAGTGTACCTGGGGCAATTCTGCTTATTTCAAAGACAGTTCCTTGCCCAGCAAAGACAGATCCACAAATGAGAATACTCACTACAGAGAAGGCTATGGGTTCTTGTTTCCTAAACTGACTTCCAGGATACACATTCTTTGGGCTTGTCTAGGCCTGCCCTGTTTTTCTTCATTCTATTTTGTCAGTTTCTCCTCTGCTTTGTCCTTTCAAGTAGTATCTCTTTATGGTAACACTTTCCAGCTCTTTAACTTCTACAAATGTTTCCTAATCTACCTCCTGCATTCTTGCACTGCCAGACAGCCCCCTTGGGCCACTCCTCTGACTCAGGTGACATCCCCAGGTGTGTGATCCCTCCTCTCAGTTATGCCTAATGTGTTGTGGCTTCCCATAGTCTGCCTCCCTCATGGATCTGGACAGACAGAAACAATCACATAAAATTTCTTAGGCTTCATTGCCGTGGCACAAAATATGTTTCCTGGTTTCACTGTCTTGAAAAAGCTATCAAATATGCACAGAGCTCCTAAAAATCATCTGATTCCCCAAGTCATGTACACCTAACACTGAGGAGCTGATTTTTGAAACTTTCTGTGAAGTCACAGGAAAAAAATGAGTTGGGGGGAGGGGGAGAAGACATCAAATATTGATCTGTACCTTCTTAATTTCTATTTAAAGAAGCAAAGTAATAATAATCGAGAATTACTTGCAAAAATGTCCACTGCTACCAAGATATCAGATAGGATCTCTTACGAATCAATGAAGAACTTAAAATAGTATCTGAGTTAGCAGGGAAGATGATGCTCTGGGCAATTACTTTCTTTGTTTAACTCTAACTTTACAAGTAGCTAATTACATAAGTTTATAAGTTCTAATTATATAAGTAGCTTATGTGACATAGCCCAAGGTCAGCATGTATCTCTGCTTTGTAATCACCTTTGAAATTCTATTTCAAGTGTGTCTAACTGTCCTAGCTGATGTCACCCAAGTTTTTATAAATACCATGGTTTGGCATTCTATCTTAGGTTATACAGAAAGTTCTTAAAGTTTGTTAAACAATTAAGTAGGCAGAATAAATGTAGATGTTTCATATACCAATAACAACTACAGTTTGAAAGCACAGATGTAGAAAAGTTTCTACATAAAATATTGTTTTAAGTATAAAAATGGAAATGTAAAGTACTGACTTAACTCTGATCTGGCCCTTTCCTTCCCTGATTCTCCTGAGCAGAATTCTGACTGCCTGTTTCCTAAGCCAATTAATTAAAAAACAACATAGGTCTGCATAATCAAGTATTTCCCAAAAACTCAATGTTAAACCAAAGATGATTTTCCACTGTCAATCACAATTTTCAGACAACCGCTTACACCCCACAGAAGGGAAAACAGTATAGTTATATAATCAAGCAGGTTCCTATCTCTGAGGCTTCAGAAGTTTTGATGGTTGAAATGGTTTAGTAAATGGGTATTCATGCATCACACAGGCAGTCTCATTTTTAAGCCTTAAATGAAATTTTCATCAAGAATAATAAAGAATATATGATATATTTTACGGGCCTAAAATGTCACAAAATAAATTCATGGTTTACAAGTACTTTTATCATTTTGAGAATTTGTTTTCCTCATTTATGTCACAGAAAGTTAAAGTCACAGTTATAAGACCTTCAGCATTATTTTAAAATATATTAAGGTGTTAATACATAATCTTTAAATATTTACGGTCCATATCTTGTATCTGAAATACTCTGTCCCATAGTTTACTATAAACTTTTTTTTTTTATCAAACCTTCTATTATTTGATGTTCCTAAAAGCCCAGGGTTGATTTCTAAAACTCACTCCAAATTTGCACATTCTACAATAAATTTTTCATTTACCTTTTCTCTTCAAATGTCCATGACGCTAAGCAGTATACACTGTAAATACTTTTCTTTCTCTATGTCTTTGTAAAAGGAACATTCATTTCTTTAAAATAATTTTGAAGTATGTTTGTGTAAATATTACAATCTACCTCTTAGATTATAAATCTTAGGGAGTAATGTCTGAGTCTTTTTAATATGCTTTCAATTAAATGTGCTGGCTTTCTGAATACATCTGAAAGGATAAATGCTCCTTTCAATGCAGAGTAAAATAACAGACATTGCTCTAGCACAGAGTCAAAGCCAAATTCGGAACTATAAAGCACACTTGGGTGTTCACTGTGCAATAATACATTTTTAATAGCATGCAGCACAATGTCAAATTTCAATCCTATAAAATGACCACAGAAAAAACTCTTTATCTTTCCAGGTATAAATGCCATACCAATGTGAACAGAGTTTAAATTCTGTTATATAATCCAATCTACCAATAATTAAACCTAAGATTAATATTTATGAGCTTGTCCATGCAGAACAGCTCTAAATCCAATCTTTCCCTATAACTCATTTACCAAATAAATGACAACAAAAAGAAAAAAATGTGATTTTTGGAGGGTTCCAGGAAACATGTGTCTCTGAAATGAAAATGAAGTGGGTTAATTCTTGAAACTATTTAAGAATAAAGTTCCTAGATAAAATAATCCAGCATTCATCCTAACAGAGGACAAGTCAAGTCGGAGTGAAGGGCACTAAGATGGATTTTTCTTAGAAATTCTGAGCACAGAGTTTCGTGTTATCAGTTTTCAGGTTGCCATTTTGGCAGTGTTTTGAAACTGTAGGAATTGTGATTGGTATTGGTTCATGAATGTCTATGCACATTCCAATACTAAAACATGGATTGCTATTGTACAAACTGTACAAGTTGTAAACCCAGATCACACGTAGTGGAAAACTATTTTGTTTATGTTATAAAACTAGCACTGAAACCAAGAGAGTAGGAAGGACCTGGATACCAAATGATGTGTACAGAGGCAGTGGTTCTTTGATTTGAATGGTCAAATTTTATTTCATATATGCTGTCCAGCAAAACACTTCCTGAGATTACTTGGATATCGAATGCTGCTCTTCTTTCTGTACCATAGCAGCATGTATAATATTCTGCTTAAATTTTAAATATATATATATA
>NW_016828364.1:77421-82159 GCF_001698545.2 Rhinopithecus bieti
TATATATATATTTAAAACAACATTTAAAAATGCAAGCACCATTCTTCTATATCCCTTATATTACTATATTTCCAAATGCCCTGCTCTTTACTTGTTCTTTATAAAATTCTTTACAATTTCTTCTTCCTTCCTATATCAGAATTTTATCTCTTAAACCTAAAGCCACTTACATTGCCCCTACTTAAAAACCTTAACAACTCTCTATTTCCTATGGCAGTGTTCCCCAAACTCACAACATTTGGCAATGCCTTTCATAATTTTTTACCCTTTCTTTCATTGCCCTGTACTACTATTTGTTTAATAGTTTTCTTTACAGTTCCTTTTATAACTTAAAAAAAAAAATTTGTGCCCTTCCACAGTAGAATCCAGCTTATCTTGCTATATCAGTCAGAAGATAATCAATTATGTCAGAGTAACAGAAGAGGTCAGATTGCAGTGGGATTTACAAACCCCAAGGTTAATGCATTGCTCACACCACATGTCTGCTTCAGGTCAGTTATGCTTCTGCTCCACATTTTCTTCACCCTGTGACCAAATCTAATGGAACACTTTCTATTTTAGGATATGGCCAACTATACTGAAGAAGGAAAAGAAGACGTGGAAATCCTTGTTTAAAATTCCATGCCTTAAAGCTTTGGTTCAGAAATGACAGGGATTGGTTCCACTCTAATTTCCTTGGCCAGAACAACTCATGTGGATAAGACTGAATGGGCCAGGGAAATACAATCCTTCCCTTGGGAGTGGCAGCAGATAGTTTGAACAATAATACAATCAATCAAAATCACACTTGCCAAGAATAGAAGATGGTTACATAAAAATGGAATGAAAGAACATTATTAATTTCTAATTAGATAATGTTTCCTGCCCAAGTGTTAAAATCATGCTAGCCAACTGATTTTCTTCTTCACAGACTGAAAATATTTAACTCACTATGTGACACAATATCCTGTCCATGTCCAGGTATCACATAAAGCCATTCACCTAAAATCACTGGCAATATGATTCCCACACCTATAAAAATGTACCTTTTATAAAAAACAAATTAAAATCTCTAAATAAGGCTCTTTAACAATCTGATCTAAACTCATATTTCCTGTATTGGCACCAGCCATACATTTTCCTTTCTCTTGTTCTCATTACTTTCTCAACCCCCTTTTTAATAAATTTCAAGCTCCCCAGACTTCATCTCTGCTGTACACCTTCTGATGCTTAATTGCTCCAATGTTTGATGAACCAAGGTTCACCACTGAATGTAAGATAACAATCTTACATTCACCATACACATGGAATTCAAGCTTTGGCTTTTATCCTTATAATAAAAATCTTAGTCTTATTTAATCTTGTTTAGTGAGAAATAACTCACAGTCTACTTTTCAAAGGAAATATGAAGAAAATTTTAAAAATGTAAAAGGAACATGGGTTGACTAGAAATATTAGCTTTTGACTAAAAATGAAAGGTAGTCAAATATACTATGAATATCACTACTTGGATAAAACTGTTTAAAAGTGTTTATTTATTATTACAATTAAATATCAACTAAGAAATTCAATAAATTAACATGGAGGAGGGAGATAAATTATTCAGAAGTGTTTTGGTCTTTTGATTTGTAGACTGTGCAACATAAATAGTATCAGAGTCTGCAACATAGTCACTAAATCCAAGGGAATCTAAGTTTCTGAACTTGAAAAAGTAATAGCCTAGAGGCATGTGATCTCTGAAATTATTTACAGGTAGATGAAACTTCCAAACACATAACATGCAGCCACAGATACTAAAGAGAATAATGTACCATAATGACTTCTATTTAAGCAGTAACATGAAGAAAAGTAGAATTTTAAAAGTCAAATTGATTACAATATTCTATATTAGATACTATACTTCTCTCTATAAAATTTATGTTGGTAAAAATTAACTTTGAGCTACATTGTTATTAATTTAGGAGCACAGCTGGAGTTTTTCCTATCCCTATGTGACTAGCCGATAAAATATCCTGTACATGAGTACCTTAAGATAATGATGTGCTTTGTTAATGATAAAATAAATTTCATTTTCTAAATACAAAAGTGGTATCTCTTTTCAAAAAATTTAAAGAGGTACAAAGGAAAATGCCTGTTTTTGCTATTTGATATAGTTTTGTAATACATTTGGTCTTATGCTATCACCATAGATAAACTGCTTCCCTGGCATATCAGTGAATATTTTCAGGAAATATGTTGAATATTTCTTCTAATAATTTTTAGCCAGGATGATGATGATGATGATGATGATGATGATTATAGATGGAGTCCTGCTATGTTACCCAGGTTGGCTTTAAACTCCTGGGCTCAAGTGATCCTCCTGCCTTAGCCTCTCGGGTAGCTAGGACTACAGGAATGTGCCAACTCATCTGGCTTCTTCCAATAATTTTAAAAGTGTTTTCATAAAGTATGGCTCCAAGCAATATTTTGCGGTAATATACTGAAGCACATGGTTAAATTTTATTTTTAAACTATTTTTTAGTGTTTTTATTAGTACAGGTAAACATTAACACTTTGTGTTAATGTAAATTGCATTACTTCAATTTTTTCCTTTTATAAGTTTCCTTTCCTGGAAATAAGTATGGATGCAAAAGATGTAACTAAAATGAAGTGACGGGAACATCATATCCTCTCATTTATAACTGTGATAATTTTAAACCCTTATGTATTTTTATATTTATTGATTGAATGCTTGATGTATATAAAACACCAAAAGTTTAAAACAGTGCAGAATATAGAAATTAGAATTTATAATCTAGAAGCAAAAATACATTCAAACACAGATTGCTATCATATAAAAATATAATCATATAAATTATACAAGGATCATTCATTATTCAGGGGTTTTGGATGGTCATAGTTAACTGGCTTCCCCAGTGGCAATTTTTCTTCCAATGTGGTCTGATTCACATCAAAGATGAGACTTAGACACCGACTGATGTTGAACACCAGCAGTTTATTCTAGCAGTGCTCTTACAAGTTGGATAATGGGAGCAGGTGGGTGGCATGAGCCAGATTCAATCAGGGATCAGATGACCGCCCATCCAGGAGGGTTTCCATCTGGAGACTATTCTCAGAGCTTGGGGGATTCTTCCCCTTTCTTATACCTGTGTTCAATCTGAGTCAGTTACCGGGTCTTTCTTTCATAAAAGGAGGTTAAGCTAGTCTTGTAAGGGTAACTTTGTTCAAAGGTTTGTAAGAATTGCATCTGTACTGAGGTGGACGTTGTCTCCTGGAAATCCCCAGGCCAGGTTGCCTCACACTGCTACTGCTAAGTGGCACATAGTGTCAGCCCTGTGAGGTGTTCCAGTAGGACTTAAATGGCTATCATTCATCTTATAGCCAGGAAATGTCTCTTATAGTATGCGACAACCAGGGGAGTGCTAGAGGGCAGCAGGAGACAGAATAAGCATTGTTTTCTGGGGCTTATCACAGAAACTGCAAGGAAAAAGGGACATCTAATCCGAGCAAAAAAAAATAAATAAATAAACAGATTTCAGGCAGAGATCAAGGAGGGTAAATTCTAGACAGAAAGCACAGTGTGAGAAAAAACGTAGAGACAGGAAATTATAACAGATATTAGGGTAATCACAAGGGGTTTGAACTGACTAGAATCTGTGTGGGAGAGCGGTGAAATGCTGGGAAAACAGACTGGGTGTTACATCAGAGTGCAGCTTTGAGAAAAAAATCTCTGCTGAATGAGTACAGTAAACAATGAAGTGCCAAATAGGGAATCTATCTAGCTATTTTAGTGTTTCTAATTACAGAGTGAAAGTGCTGTATTATAGGAAACAAATACTGAATCAGTGCATTAAGAAAGTGTCCCTCATTGGCAACACTATTTTAAATAGTCAGGAGGTTTGAAGTTCGAGAATAGAGTATTTATGGTTTCGTATAGATGCAGAGTCAGGAGGTAGGGAGGTGGATAAACAGACACAGATAAATGCAGAAAACAAACAAACAAACAAAAAACAAAACATTCTAATGCCTGATTTGTCAATACTATACTTTCTTTAACTTAGAAATTGGAAACTACCTGAAACTAAAATGTGTATCTTTCCACTACTCAATTGTTGCTCCCCTACAAGAAGTGAACTTACTGGCCTTTTGACTTTGAGAAAGTCATTCAGACCCTCTAAGCAACAGTAAGTAGGGTATAGAAATCTGTAAGTAGGGTATAGAAATCACTCGCTTCATAGAGGTTCGAAATTGGTTTTGGAAAGTTACATTTTTTCTTGAAAACTGTCCATTTATCTGTTTTCAAATGTACTGAAGAACACTGTTCATAGTATTCTCTTACGAATTTAAAAATCTTTACTATCCATTGTTATACATCTTTTTTTTTCTAAATATTGTTTGTGCCGTCTCTCTCTTCTTGATCAGTATTGCAAGAAGTTTCTACATTTTGTTAGCCTTCTTTAAGAACTTTTATTTCTTGATCCTCTTGAGTATTTCTTTGCTTTGCTCTTCCCATCCTCTGCTAACTCTACAGGCTTACTCTATGTTCTACATCTAACCTCTTATGGAACTGTTTAGTTATTAATTTTAACATCTTGTTTTGCAGTGTGATTTCTTCTAAACCTATTCATTAATTTGAAGTTGCTTTTTGGGTGTTTTATTTTAGTTCCCAAGCTAAACTAGAAGGGGTGATAAATATCTTTCTTCTCTTTTATAGTTTTTTTTTTTTTTTTTTTTTTTTATACTTTAAGTTCCAGGGTAC
>NW_016828365.1:0-2144 GCF_001698545.2 Rhinopithecus bieti
TGAGGCTTCTGGTGAAAACGGAAATACCTTCAGATAGATACTGGATAGAAGATTTATGAGGAGCTGCTTTGTGACGTGTGCATTCCACTCACAGAGTTATGCTTTTCTTCTCATACAGGATTGGGGAATTCCGTATGGAGAAAAAACTTCCAGGAGACATTTGGGATTATATGGATGGCTATGGTAGAAAAGGAAATATTCTCAGTCAAAACTGAAAGGAAGCTATCTTTGAAACTGCTTTGTGATAGATATGTCTATTCATCTTACATAGATAAAACTTTCTTTCTATTACACAGTTTTGAAACTGCATCATGGACGGATTCATGAAGGGACACTCGGGAGCACATTCCAGCCTGTGGGGAAATAGGAGCTATCTTCAGATAAAACTGGAGAGAAGCTTTCTGAGAAACTGCTTTTGACGTGTGCATTGCCTTCAAGGAGTTATACCTCTTTTCTCATAAGACAGTGTTTGAACACTGATCCTGTAAAACTGAATAAGTGATATTTTGCATTGCTTAGAAGTCTATGGCAAAAGTGAAATATCCTGAAATAAAACCCAGAAAGAAGTGTTCCAAGAAACTGCTCTCAGATGTGTGCATTATTTTCAGAGAGTTAAAGCTTACACTACATTACCCAGTTTGGAAACGCTGTCTTTGAGGAATTTATGAAGGGACATTAAGTGGTGCCTAGAGGCTTGTGGTGTCAAAGGAATCGTCTTCCAAAGAAAACTGGAGAGAATTTTCAGAGCAACTGCTTTGTGATGTGTGTATTCATCTCATAGAGTTAAATCATTCTTTGGATTGAGCAGTTTGAAAACAATGTTTTGTGGAACCTGAGAAGGGACATTTGGGAACGCTCTTAAGAATATACTAAAAGGAAAACTTTCCGATAAAACCAGAAGGAAACAGTCTGTGAAACTGTTCTAGGTCACGTGAAGTCCACTCACACAGTTCAGCTTCTGTTTTCATTGAACAGTATTCTAACACTGTTTTAGGTTAGTCAGCTAAGGGATACTCAGGAGCACTTTGCGGGTTCCAGTGAAAATGGAAATACCTACAGATACATAATGGACAGAAGATTTCTGAGGAACAGCTTTGTGACGTGTGCATTCCACTCACAGAGCTATACATTTCTTTTCAGAGAGGATTGGGGAATCAAGTTTGGAGAAAAAACTACCAGGGGACATTCGCTAGTATATGGACAGCTGTGGTGAAAAGGAAATATCCTCAGACAATAACTGGAAAGAAGCTTTCTATGAAACTGCTTTGTGATAGATATGCCTATTCATCTGACACAGATAAAATTTCTTCTTTATGCAGTTTTGAAACTGCATCCTGGACTCATTCGTGAAGGGACCTTCAGGAACACTTTCAGGCCTGTGCGAAAATAGGAGATATCTTCAGATAAAAACTGGGGAGAAGCTTTCTGAGAACCTGCATTGTGATGTGCGCATTCCACTCAAGGAGTTATACCTCTTTTCTCATAAGGCACTGTTTGAACACTGTGCCAAAGCGATATTTTGCAGCACATTGAAGACTATAGCAAAAAGTGAAATATCCTGAAATAAAACCCAGAAGGAAGCATTCCAAAAGACTACTCTCCGACGTGCCCATTCATTTAAGAGAGTTAGAGCTTGCACTACGTTGCCCAATTTGAAAATTTCCCCTTTGAGGAATCTGTGAAGGGATATTACGTGGCACCCGGAGGCCTGTGGTAAGAAAAGAAATGTATTCCGATGAAATCTGGAAAGAAGCTTTCGGAGCAACTGCTTTGTGATGTGTGTATTCATCTCATAGAGTTAAATCATTCTTTGGATTGAGCAGTTTGAAATCACTGTTTCTGTGGAACCTGAGAAAGGACATTTGGGAATGCTCTTAAGAATATGTTGAAAAAGAAATACCCTTTGATAAAAACCAGAAGGAAACTTTCTGTGTAACTGTTCTAGGTCAGGTGAATTCACGTCAGAGAGTTAAGCTTCTGCCTTCTTTGAGCAGTATTCTAACTCTGTTTTAGGTTAGTCAGCTAAAGGATACTCGGGAGAATTTTGAGTCTCATGGTGAAAACGTAGATATCTTCACATAGATACAGGAGAGAAGATTTCTTTGGAGCTGCTTTGTGATGTGTGCATTCCACTCACAGGGTTA
>NW_016828366.1:0-1232 GCF_001698545.2 Rhinopithecus bieti
AAAAGCTACCAAGAGACATTCGGGAGTATAGGGATGGCTATGGTGAAAAGGAAATATCCTCAGACAAAACTGGAAAGAAGATTTCTGTGAAACTGCTTTGTGTTAGATATATTTATTCATCTCACATAGTTGAAACTTTTCTTATATTACGCAGTTTGGAAACTCCGTCATGCACGGATCCGCGAAGGGACATTTGGGAGCACATTCAGGCCTATGGTGATAGAGGAGATATCTTCAGATGAAAGGTGGTTAGAAGCTTTCTGAGAAACGACTTTGTGATGTATGTATTCGACTCAGTGAGTTATATCACTTTTCTCACAAGGCAGTGTTTCAACACTGTTCCTGTGAAACCGAAAAAGTGATATTTTGGAGCGCTTTGAGGACTATGGCGAATAGTGAAATACACTGAAATAAAATCGAGTAAGAAGCCTTCCAAGAATCTGTTCTCTGATATGTGCATTCACTTAACAGAGTTAATGGTTACTCTATGTTGCCCAGTTTCGAAACTTTGTCTTTGAAGGATCTGTGAAGGGATATTTAGTGACACCCGGAGGCTTGTGGTGAGCAAGGAAACGTCTTCCAATGAAACCTGCAGAGAAACTTTCTGACCAACTGCTTTGCGATGTGTGTATTCTTCTCATAAAGTTAAACCATTCTTTGGATTGAACAGCTTGAAATCACTGTTTTTGTGGAATCTGAGGGAGGTCATTTGGGGACGATCATTAGAACACGGAGATTGAAATATCCTCGGGGAAAATCCAGAAGGAAGCTTTCTGTGAAACTGCTCTCTGTCTTCTTAATGGCTCACAGTCTGTTAAGCCCCACTATTCATTGAGCAGTTTTTAACCCTGTGTATGCTTAGCATGTGATGGGATATTTTGGAGCACTTTGAGGCTTACGGTGAAAAAAGAAATATATTCAGAACAAAACCGGACAGAAGCTTTCCGGGGAACTGCCTTGTGACGTGTGCATTCCACTCACAGTGTTATACCTCTCAGTGTGGGGAAAACCCCTTTGGAGACACAGGTACCAAGAGATATTCGGGAGCATGTTGATACCGATGGTGAAAAGGGAAATAGCCTCAAACTAAAACTGGAAAGAAGCTTTCTAGGGAACTCCTCTTTGATATGTGTAATCATCTCACATAGATAAAGCTTTCTTTACATTACACAACTTGGAAACTGTCATGGACGGATTCAGGAAGGGACCTTCGGGAGCACATTCAGGACTAT
>NW_016828367.1:0-2579 GCF_001698545.2 Rhinopithecus bieti
GCAGAGAGGCAAATGGTCACATTCTCTCCAGGCTCTGATTGGCGATCAATAAATCTACATTGTACATGTCAATGAGGCATTGTCTCCAGCTCAGGAAATCTACATTTTACATAAGGTAAAGTAAACACGTGAAAAAAGGAGTAAAAAGTCAAGGATGCATTCATCCTGAGCTCAGTAAATCTACATTTTACATAAGGTAAACAAGTGAAAAGAGGGAGTGAGGAGGCCATGGTGCATTCATCTCAAGCCCAGTAAACCTACATTTTACATAAGATAAAGTAAACATGAAAAGAGGGAGTGAGGAGTCCATGATGCGTTCATCTTGAGCTCAGTAAATCTACAATTTACGTAAGATAAACATGTGAAAAGAAGGAGTAAATAGTTTATGCTGCATTCATCTTGAGCTCAGTAAATCTACATTTTACATAAGATTAAACATGTGACAGAGGGAGTAGAGGAGTCCATGGTGCGTTCATCTGAAGCCCAGTAAATCTACATTTTACATAAGATAAAGTAAAAGGTGAAAAGAAGGAGTAAAGACTCCGTGATGCGTTGATCTCAAGCCCAGTGAATCTACATTTTACACAAGATAAACATGTGAAAAGGAGGAAAGAGGCCATGATGCATTCATCTGGAGCTCAGTAAATCTACATAGGATAAACATGGGAAAAGAGGGAGTAGAGGAGTCCATAATACACTCATCTTGAGCTCAGTAAATCTACATTTTATGCAAGATAAAGTAAACTTGAAAAGAAGGAGTAAAGAGTCTGTGATGCCTTCATTGTAAGCCCAGTGAATCTACATTTTACGTAAGATAAACATGTGAAAAGAGGGAGTAAAGAGTTTATGCTGCATTCATCTTGAGCTCAGTAAATCTGCATTTTACATAAGATAAAGTAAACATGTGCAAAGAGGGAGTAGGGGAAAGAGGCCATGCTGCATTTATCTCAGGGTAGGTGGAAGGATGATTTATGGTCCTGTCCTTGTCCTATCCATGTGAAAATAAGCTGGTAATCGACATTGTCGGTGTAAGATTTAACAGAACTTGCTTTCAGGGCTAGTTTATAGGGGCAGATGTATCCTGAAAGAATTAGGGGCTCACTTTGTGAACAACTTGTAAGGGAGACCATCTGGGAAGATACGTAACCTTCTATCATGGTGGGCACCTGGCTTATGCATGAGGCTAGAACATAGGGTTATGAAAATATAACTCTCTGCTTGGGAACAAAAGGGAACCCAGTATTGCATGACTCAGTTTCCAAGCCTGACTTTCTCTTTGGCAGAGTGAGTTTGGGGTCCTGAGACTTTATCTTCTTTCACAATACAAACATGCTGGTGTATGGATCCTATCTTTAAAACAAATTTTCAATATGGATGGCAAACGAGCACAGGAAAAGATGCTTAACGTTATTCATCATTAGAGAATGCAGATTCAAGCCACCGTGAGGGCTCAGTGGCACACGCCTGTAGTTCCACCCACCCAGGAGGCTGAGGCAGGAGGATCACTTGAGCTCAGGAGTTTGAGGGTGTAGTGTGCAATGTTCGTGCTCGTGAATAGCTGCTGTACTCTAGCCTGGGCAACATAGCAAGACCCTGCCTCTAAAATTTTCTTTTAATTAAAAAAATAGGCCGAGTGTGGTGGCTGATGCTTGCAATTTCAATGCTTTGGGAGGCTGAGGCAGGACGATCACTTGAGCCCAGGAGTTTGAGACCAGCCTGGGCAACATAGCAAGACCCCATCTCTAACAACAACAATAAATTACAAATAGATAAATAAAACCACGAGATGCCAATACCCATTAATGAAAATGCCCAGAATGAGGAAGGCTGACCCATGCCAAGCATTGGCGAGGGCATGGGAGGAACTGGAACCCTCCTTCCCCGCTAAACTCACTTTCTTCAGAATAATAAATGCATTGCTCAAGTACTGAGCAACTCTCTTGGCTCTCCTTCCACTCTTCAACATGTTTTCCTTCCTGAATGTAAATTTCCTTTGGAAAACACAGTGGAAGTGTCGATCACATGACCCAGATGGTTCTATTCCAACTTCCTCCCCAAGAACTGGGTTTTTTTTGTTTCTTCTTTTTTTTGAGACAGAGTTTCGTTCTTGTTGCCCAGGCTGGAGGGCAATGGCTCGATCTCGGCTCACCACAACCTCCGCCTCCCGGGTTCAAGCCATTCTCCCGCCTCAGCCTCTCGAGTAGCTGGGATTACAGGCTGGTGGCACCAAACCCGGCTAATTTTGTATTTTCAGTAGAGACGGGGTTTCACCATGTTGGTCAGGCTGGTGTCGAACTCCTGACCTCAGGTGATCCGCCCGCCTCGGCCTCCCAAAGTGCTGGGATTACAGGCGTGAGCCACCGCCCTTGGCCAGAACTGGGATTCTTAAAGGACACCTCCGTCCCATCCTGCTAAAAACCAGCCACAACTATAACCACCACCACCTGTGGCGCACATGTTTGGTGTCAGCATTAGTGAGCCACCTCCAGGCTACCACATTTGAGGACTTCTTGCCAAGAAGTTCTCCAGCAGTTTTCACCCAAAACCTGTTCTTGCTGTTTTTGCTATCTGGCCAACTC
>NW_016828367.1:5070-8270 GCF_001698545.2 Rhinopithecus bieti
GTCCAGTCTGGTCTTGAACTCCTGGCCTCAAGCTGTCCTCGTGCCTCAGCCTCCCAAAGTGCTGGGATTATAAGTGTGAGCCAACACTTCCTGCCATGCCTGGTAATTTTTTACTGGACACCAGATATTGTGAATTTTACCTGGTTGAGCGCTGAATATTCTTCTGTTTAAAAAATATATTCTTGAGCTTTGTTCTGGGACATGGTTAAGTGACTTGGAAATAGCATAATCCTTTTTCTTTCCTTTTTATTTTTGAGAGGGAGTCTTGGTCTGTCACCCAGGCTGGACTGCAGTGGCACAGTCTCAACTCACTGCAACCTCTGCCTCCTGGGTTCAAGTGATGCACCCACCTCAGCCTCCCAAGTGGCTGGGACTACAGGTGCGCACAACCACGCCTGGCTAATTTCTGTATTGATAGTAGAGAGGGGGTTTCACCATGTTGGCCAGGCTGGTCTCAAACTCCTGACCTCAGGTGATCCGCCCGCCTCGGCCTCCCAAAGTGCTGGGATTCCAGGCGTGAGCCGCCGCGCCCAGACACGTGATCCTTCTGAGACTTGCAGAACTAGAGCAACCCTTAGTCTGGGGCCAATTCTGCCGCCCCACGAAGGCAATGCCCCTCTGAACGCATGACTCAATGCCCCATGTATTGTGAGGCTTTTCACTTTGCCTGCTGGGAACATGAATGGTTCCCCAGCTTTGTGTGGACTTTGGAATTATTCTGCCTGTTTCTATTGTGTGATTCTTTCCCCTGGTCTTGCTTGGGTGATTTCCTCCCGTGCGTGAGCTGATCTAACTCAGCTCCAGAGTCAAGAGGTATCCTTCGCAAAGCTCCAGAGTTTGTTTGTTTGCACATCTCCCCCGTGGGATTCCATCCTGCAAATTCCAGCTGCTTTGGCCTGCTCAAACTTTTTAATTTTTTTTGGAGACAGAGTCTCGCTTTGCGGCCCAGGCTGGAGGGCAGTGGCGCAATCTCAGCTCACTGCAACCTCCACCTCCCAGGTTCAAGTGATTCTCGTGCTTCAGCCACCCGAGTAGGTGGATTACAAGCATGCACCACTACGCCCAGCTAAATTTTCTGTATTTTTAGCAGAGACAGGGTTTCACCATGTTGGCCAGGCTGGTCTCAAACTCCTGACCTCAAATGATCCACCCACCTCAGCCTCCCAAAGTGCTGGGATGACAGGTGTGAGCCACCGCATCTGGCCAGGCCTGCTCACACTTTCAGCTCTGTCTTCTGCACTCAGGGAGACCACTGGGCTCTGCCCGGCTGCCCTCCTCCCGCAGCACCTGGAAACATTTGCCTCATTGGTTTCTCCTGTGCCAGGGATCACAGTCTTTAGTGCTGCCCATTGACTGGTGTCTAAAAACTCCCTTTTCGTATGTATTGTACAGTTTTGTAGGTATTTAAGGCCAGAGGGTTAATCCATCTTGGCCATAAGTTGGGGAAGTCTCCACAATTTTTAAAACATTTTGGGAGGCTGAGGTGGGAAGATTGCTTGAGGCCAGGAATTTGAGACCAGCTTGAGCAACTCAGCAAGACCCCCCGTCTCTAAAAGAAAATAAAAATACTAAAATTAGCTGGGCGTGACAATGTACGCCTATAGTCTCAGCTACTCGGGAGGCTGAGGTGGGAGGATCGCTTGAGCCCAGGAGATCAAGGCTGCAGTGAGCCATGTTCACACCACTGCCTGGGTGACAGAGTGAGACCTTGTCTCAAGAAAAAAGTAAAACATTTTAAGTTCCTGAAACGGTGAGTTAAAGGCTATATAAAGAATTAAAGTTTTTTTAAAATCACATTCCCAAATTATTGGTCAAAAGGGAGCAGTTGGCCAGGTGTGGTGGCTCATGCCTATAATCCCAGCACTTTGGGAGGCCGAGGCGTGGATCACCTGAGGTCAGGCGTCTGAGACCAGTCTGGCCAACATGGCAAAACCCCATCTCTACTGAAAATACAAAAATTAGCCGGGCGTGGTGGTACGCACCTGTAATCCAGCTACTCAGGAGGCTGAAGCAGGAGACTCGCTTGAACTAGTGAGGCAGAGGTTGCAGTGAGCTGAGTCAGCGCCTCTGCACTCCAGCCTGGGTGACAGAGCAAGACTCCATCTCAAAAAAAAAAGGAATTAAAGCTTTTGGTGGCTCACGTCTCTAATCCCAGAACTTTGGGAGGCTGAGGTGGGCAGATCGCTCAAGCTCAGGAGTCCAAGACCAGCCTGGGCAATGTGGTAAAACCCTATCTCTACAAAAAATTAAAAAAGTAGCCAGCCATGGTGGCTCACACCTGTAGTCCCAGCTACTCAGGAGGCCGAGGTGGGAGGATCGCTTAAGCCTGGAAGGTTGAGACTGCAGTGAGCCCTGATTGTGCCACTGTACTCCAGCCTATACAACAGAGCAAGACCCTTCCTAAAAACGAAAACAAACTGCTGTTTCATATGTTTTGTACAGTTGTAGGTATTTAAGGCAAGAAGGGTTATCCATCTTGGCCATAAGGGGAGATGTCCACAATTTCTGTAAACATTTCAAGTTCCTGGAAGGGGAAGTGTGGGTTAGAGGCTATAGTAAGTATTAGGGTTTTTGATAATAAGAAAAAATGAGCTAAGCATTGTGGCTGTAATCCCAGCACTTTGGGAGGCCGAGGTGGGTGCATCATTTGAGGTCAGGAGTTGGAGACCAGTCTGGCCAACATGATGACACCCCATCTCTACTAAAAATACAAAAAAAATTAGCAAGGTGTGGTGATGGGCGCCTGTATCCCAGCTACTCAGGAGACTGAGGCAGGAGAATCACTTGAACCTAGGAAGAGGAGGTTACAGTGAGCCGAGATCATGCCATTGCACTCCAGCCTGGGCAACAAGAGCAAAACTCCATCTCAAAAAAAAAAAAAAAAATGCATATATGTGTGCATGCAACAGAATACAGAATATTTATTTCCAGAGGAACCCTGACTTCTCCAGGCTCCTCGGTTTGTCCTTCCTTGTGGGCATGAATTATGCAGCTGCCTCTAAATGTCACCAGAGGAAGGCACATTGGAGGGAATAAAAATCCCAGAATGAGAGCCACAGCACCGCGGCAGAGGGCCAGAGCATGAGTGGAAAGGCCCCGTGTCAAACACAGAAGAGGGTTTTGTTTTAAATCACGACATCTAATGGCTCACACCCGCAATCCCAGCATTTTGGGAGTCTGAGGTGGGAAGATGGCTTGAG
>NW_016828367.1:10373-14746 GCF_001698545.2 Rhinopithecus bieti
TTTTTTTTTTTTTTTCAATTGTGGTAAAATATGCGTAACATAAAATTTGCCATTATAGCTATTTTTGAGGGTACAATTCAGTGGCATTTACTACATCAAAAATATTATAGCAAATGTAGAGCTGAGACTTGAAGCAAGCTGACTCTAGCATGTTCATCTTAACTACCTGGAGACAAGGAGCTCAGAACCCAGTGGCCTGGCTACTGCCAGGAGTGAGGAATAGGAAAAAAAAAATTGCAAGCTGGCTCACTCTTTTGTCTCTGAGGCAAGAAAGAGGCAGAAATGGATATTTCAAGATGTTGTTGTTGTTATTATTATTACTGAGGCAGCATCTCACTCTGTCTCCCAGGCTGGAGTGCTGTGGCTCAATCTTGGCTCACTGCAACCTCCACTTCCCAGGCTCAAGCAATCCTGGCACCTCAGCCTCCCGAGTAGCTGGGACTGCAGGCACGTGCCACCATGTCTGGCTAATTTTTTTTGTAGAGACAGGGTTTCACCATGTTGCCCAGGCTGGTCTCGAACTCCTGAGCTCAAGTGATCTGCCTGTCTTGGCCTCCCAAAGTGCTGGGATTATAGGCATGAACCACCGTGCCCAGCCAAGACATTATTCTTTTGTAGACATAGTTGCTCTTAGCATATGGTTCTCAATTGATGGGCATGTGTGTGTGTGGGGGGGTGTGGCGGCGGGGGGTGAAGTTCCCTCTGGAAAACTTTTCTCTGGGAGAAAATTCTAGATTTCACTGTTTTACATTTCAAAGTTGCCAGTTTGTTAAAAAATCAGGCTGAGAAGGAACACGTTAGGACAAAAATGTGACAGACTGTCATTAAAGCAAGCAAGACCAAGGATGGGATTTTACAGACTTTGCAGAGAATTCTTGGATCAACCCACGGACGCGGTGGCTGATTTTAACAGGAGCTGCGAAGAATCTGATCCCTTTCGTTACAAATGCATCTGGGGCCAGAGCCCGATTTCCTGCTGCCCTTGGGGGACTTTTTAATCATTTTTTTCTCCAAGCTTAGAGTATTCATCAAATCCCAGGTCTACGCTGACCCTCACTCTGGGCTGGAAGGGCCTGACCTCTCCCAAGAGAGTGGGGATGGAAGAGAAGCTGGGAAATACAAAGTCATTTGATGGGTGTGACACCGGGCACAGGTTGACCATCAAGCCAGGGAAGAGGCCTTTATGCCCGAAAGTCCCTGAGCCTGTTCCAGGGATGGGGTGAGCCACTCCTGTACCCACCCAGGCTTGCCTAGGTGTGCTGTGTGCCAAAGAAGCTTCAGGAAAGAGAGAGGGAGGACAGAGGGTGTTTGGATGTCCAGGAGTTGTTCAGTAAAGTGAACGGAAAGCGAATGTTCCAGTCTGGGAAAGTCAAATCACATGAGAGAGGAAAGCAGATTGTCACGGAACGCTGAGGGCCAGGGCTACGGAAGGGAAAACCACATGCTCAAAATCCTGGTCAGTGCGTGTCCACCTTAATGGGTGCATGTCCACCTTCCTCCACCGTGGGGCCAGCGCAGGGCCAGAGCCCCGGCTGGGAGGGGATCCTACACTTGCTTTTTTTTTTTTTCAATTCTGGTAAAATATGCGTAACATAAAATTTGCCATTATAGCTATTTTTGAGGGTACAATTCAGTGGCATTTACTACATCAAAAATATTGTGCAACCGGGCTGGGCATGGTGGCTCACGCCTGTAACACCAGCACTTTGGGAGGCCGAGGCGGGCAGGAGGTCAGGAGTTCAAGATCAGCCTGGCCAACATGGCAAATCCCCGTCTCTACTGAAAATACAAAAATTAGCTGGGCGTGGCGGTGCGCACCTATAATCTCAGCTACTCAGGAGGCTGAGGCAAGAGAATTGCTTGAACCCGGGAGGCGGACGTTGCGTTGCGGTGAGCTGAGATCACACCACTGCACTCGTTTGGGTGATAGAGCGAGACTCCATCTCAAAAAAGAAAAAAGAGAGAGAGAAAAAAAAAAATATTGTGTAACCGTCACCACCATCCATCTCCAGAACTCTTCCATCTTCCCAAACTAAAACTGTCCCCATTAAACCCTCACTCTCCATCCCCATGACCCCCAGGCTCTGATAACCAGTATTTCACTTTTTTTCTGTCTCTATCAGTTTGACTATTCTAGGTACCTTATATAAGTGGAATCATGCTGTATTTGCCTTTTTTTTTTTTAAACGGAGTTTTGCTCTTGTTGTCCAAGCTGGAGTGCAGTGGCATGATCTCAGCTCACTGGAACCTCCGCCTCCCATGTTCAAGCAATTCTCCTGCCTCAGCCTCCCGAGTAGCTGGGATTACAGGAGTGCACCACCACACCTGGCTAATTTTTTTTTTATTTTTAGTAGAAACGGGGTTTTGCCATGTTAGCCAGGCTGGTCTCGAACTCCTGACCTCAGGTGATCTGCCCGCCTCAGCCTTCCAAAGCGCATGAGCCACCTTTTTTTCGTTTTTCTGAGACGGAGTCTCACTCTGTCACCCAGGCTGGAGTACAGTGGCGCAACGTTGGGTCACTGCAACCTCTGCCTCCTGGGTTCAAGCGATTCTCACGCTTCAGCCTCCCAAGTAGCTGGGATTACAGGTGTGCACCACCACACCCAGCCAATTTTTTGTATTTTATTAGAGATGGGGTTTCACCATGTTGGCCAGGCTGGTCTCAAACTTCTGACCTCAAGTGATCCACTTACCTTGGCCTCCAAAGTTCTGGGATTACGGTGTGAGCCACAGCACCCGGCCATATTTGCCTCTTTGTGACTGACTTATTTCCTCCCATTCCCTCCCTCCCTTCCTTCCCTTACTTTCTTTTCTTCTTTTTTTTTTTTTTTTTTTTTTTTGAGACAGGGTTACCTTTGTCCCCCAGGCTGGAGTGCAGTGGCATGATCTCTGCTCACTGCAACCTCCGCCTCCCTGGCTCAAGCAGTCCTCCCACCTCTGCCTCTCTAGTAGCTGGGACTACAGAAATACACCACCACACTTGGCTTTTAAATTTTTTGGTAGAGACGAAGTCTCACTACATTGCTCACTACATTGCTCTCACTACATTGCTACAGGCTGGTCTTGAATTCTTGGGCTCAAGTGATCCTCCTACCTCAGCCTCCCAAAGTGCTGGGATTACAGGTATGAGCTACTGCGCCCAGCTGTGACTGTCTGATTTCACTGAGCATGATGTCCTCAAGGTTCATCCATGCAGCAACAGGTGTCAGCATTTATTTCCTTTTTAGGGCTACATAATATTTCATTGTGTGGATAGACCACATTTTGTTTATCTACTCATTGGTAGGTGGACTCCCGGGTTACTTCTACCTCTTGGCTATTGTGAATAATGCTGCTATGAACATGGGTGTACAAATAACTGTTAAGGACGGGTACAGTGGCTTATGCCTGTAATCCCAGCACTTTGGGAGGCTGAGGTGGGAGGATTGCTGGAAGCCAGGAGTTTGAGACTAGCCTGGCCAACATAGCAAGACCCCATCTCTACAAAAAACAAAAAACTTAGCTGCGCATGGTGGGGAATGCCTGTAGTCTCAGCTACTTGAGAGGCTGAGGCAAGAGAATTGCTTTAGCCTGGGAGGTTGAGGCTGCAGTAAACTATGATCTCGCCACTGCACTCCAGCCTGGGGTACAGAGTGAGACCCCATCTCAAAAAAAAAAAGGTTAAAAAAATCCCACAAATATCAGCTGGAATCCCTGCTTTCAATTCTTTGGAGCATCTACCCAGAAGTGGAATTGCTGGATCTACTTTTTTTTTTTTTTGAGACAGAGTCTTGCTCTGTCACCCAGGTTGGAGTGCAATGCCAGGATCTCAGCTCACTGCAACCTCTGTCTCCCAGGTTCAAGAAGCAATTCTTATGCCTCAGCCTCCCGAGTAGCTGGGGCTACAGGCGCCCACCACCACGCTTGGCTCATTTTTGTATTTTTAGTAGAGACAGGGTTTCACCATGTTGGCCAGGCTGGTCTTGAACTCCTCACCTCAAGTGATCCACCCGGTTCAGCCTCCCACAGTGCTGGGATTACAGGCATGAGCCACTGTGCCCGGCCTACTTTTGTTTTTGAAGTGGGTTGGGCTGGGCCTGGGTCGCTCAAATCCCAGTATAGCACAGGCATAGGATATATCACTGTCCTCAGTTCCCAGCACCTGGGTCTCCCCAGCTGCGAAAAGGGATAGTGATAACAGTGGGAATCACAGGGTTGTTGTGAGAGATACTTACGATTTTGTAGAAACATCCATGCAGGTTGGGCGTGGCGGCTCACATCTGTAATCCCAGCACTTTGGGAGGTCGAGGTGAGAGGATCACTTGAGTGCAGGAGTTGAAGACCAGCCAGGGCAACACAGTGAGAGCTCGTCACTACAAAAAACAAAACAAAAC
>NW_016828368.1:0-303 GCF_001698545.2 Rhinopithecus bieti
AGGTGAGGTGAGGTGTGGTGTGGTGAGGTGTGTTGTGTGGTGTGTGTTGTGAGGTGAGGTGTGTTGTGGTGTGGTGAGGTGAGGTGTGTTTGGTGTGTGTTGTGAGGTGAGGTGAGGTGTGTGGTGAGGTGAGGTGTGTTGTGTGGTGTGTGTTGTGAGGTGAGGTGAGGTGTGGTGTGGTGAGGTGTGTTGTGTGGTGTGTGTTGTGGAGTGAGGGGAGGTGGGGGATGGTGGGTGAGGTGAGGTGTGTTGTGTGGTGAGGTGTGGTGGTGTGGTGAGGTGTGTTGTGTGGTGTGTATTGTG
>NW_016828370.1:0-1853 GCF_001698545.2 Rhinopithecus bieti
TTCTCCTCAGGCAGCGCTACATACTTTCTATGGTATCACCTCAGGGATAATTTTCATGAAAAAACAGTTTTCAAAATACCTGTGGAGATTTGGCCTTATTTGTAATATTTGAATTTAAATAGGGACGTGTTCAGGTATTATACATAATTAAAAATTAATTTCCAATTCACTTTTAACAGGTCCTCTGTTCATTAAAAGGGAATATGGCTTCATCCTCCACAGGCTGAGTAATGTTCATGCAGCCACTGCGCAATGCCAGTGAGACTAGTTAGGACAAGAGTCACCAAATCAGCAACAACGTGACCCAGTGGTGCAAGTCTTCCGAATCCCACGCTGCCATCCCAGGACCCCAGGGGCCAAGAGTAGGCAGGAGGGCATCATTTCCAGAACTGTAACATGGATCTTCCTGCCTCTTGGGGGCATTCTGAAGACCAGAAGGCAGGGGACACAGGAAAAGGAACTGAGCAAGTCATGACGAAGCAGAACCCTGGGGAGGGTTGGCAATAACAAACACAACCCCTGCCACCCCCACCCCTGACAGGTTCTACCTGTTCCATCGGGTTCCAATTCCAGGGTCCACCAGCTGCACACACCAGTCCCAGGGCACAGGGACCCTCCCGCCTAACTCGCCTGCTTGCTCCACAAGCCATACCTTTTAGGAGAAATGAAGGGAATGCAGAGAAGCAACACAACAAAGACCTCCGCATAGAGGAAGGTGGCAACTGCAGTCCACTGCAGACTCATCCTGCTGCTAGGAGATGGGAGCTTGTTTCCTGGCAGGGAACAGAAGGAACAGGATTTGTAAGCGCTGGGCAGCCAAGACCATCCAGTTCAGTTACCATGCGAGGCTGGGGCCGCCACTCTCCACTCGACCCCCTGCACTTTGCTTCACAGTCTCTGACGCGCTGGCGGAAGCAGGGCTCCACTAGGCAGGGCCGCTTGGCCAGCAGCGTTCACAGGCCCCACAAACTTCCGTTCGCTGGTCAGTTACCCGCCCCCCTCCAGCACGTGTGTCAACACGTCCAGAGCGGCCTCTCCCGACGATCCCTGTCCCAGGGAGCCCGAGATTTCCGACGCCCGTTTAACTGAAAGGCGTTCTTCGGGAAGAGCAGTGCCAGAGCGCCAAGAGGACGCCTCGGCACCCACTGGACGCTCCCTTCCCCACCAGGCAGAACTCAGCCGCAGAGGCGAGCGCTCTGCTGGCCCAAATCCCCGCTACCAGGCGGGCCCAAGGCCGCACCTAGTCCAAGCACTGCCGACGCCCCCGCCTCCCACCGTCCCCACGGCGCCCGCGGATAGAAACCGGCACCTCCCTCGAGGCTCAAGCGGCCTTCCGCCCGGGGCCGCTTCGCCTCCGGTGGGCTGGAGGCCCGCAAGAGCGACTCCTAGAGGGCAGGATTCGGGACCAAGCGCAAAAGCAGGTCTCGACCAAGCCCCTCAAGGCCCCATACGGGGTAAGTTCTAGAAGCAGTCTCCTCAGAAGCCAGGTGTCCTTCCAGTAGCCCAGGAGGCCACAGCGCCCACCCAGAGCGAGAGCCGACTATGCGCACCGGGGGCCCCGCCGACATGACCCCGGCCTGGGACACCGTCCCCGAGGCCCAGCCCGGCCGCTCCTCCAGGTGGGGCTTCACCGCCCCCCACCCCGCCCCCGAGCCCACCTTCTAGAGGCACCGCCCGTTTTCCCCTCTCCACTGCCCCTCACACCCAGGTAGGCTGCGGGCCCCGAGATTCCCCGGCCCCCGGGCCTCCCCGCGCCGCTCGCCTCTCTCCCTCGTAGAGGGGCCAGGGAGCCTCGGCGGTCCCGGAGCTCAGCCTGGCGCGCGGAGCCCGCTCACCGAGTTTCCCACAGTCAG
>NW_016828371.1:0-1782 GCF_001698545.2 Rhinopithecus bieti
GCCTGTCCATACAGATAAGATAGGGCTACAAACGCCCTCATCTTGCCGTGGCTCTTCTAGGCCTCTTTAGGGTTAAGGCATACTCCCTTCTGAGAATTTCTGGTCTAACCAACCGGTTGTCTAACTTCATGTCCTGTTTCTATAAAGTGTTTGTAACCAGCTTTTGCTACAACTGTTACTGTTGATTAATATCTTGCTAATCACAGGTTATGGAAAGACTGTGTTCCGTTCTAAGGCTCTGTTAGAAATTAAACTTCACGTCCTATTTCTATGAATTGTTTGCAACCAGCTTTTGGTGTAACTGTTACTGCTGTTCCTGTTTTAAGGCTCTGTTAGAAATTACTGATGCACACATTATATTGTAAATTCTTACCTCTGCATACTGAAGTTCTGCATACAGATGTTATGTTAAAGAATTACTTCATCCCCATGTGACCATCTCACCTCATAATCAAATGACCCTAAATCCCTCACTAACCTACTCCCACCCTCACTAAACTTAATAATAAATGCTGGCATATCCAGTGCATTGTTGGCACCGTGGGACCAGAAGCCTGTGACCCCCCTGGACCCGGCTTTCACCATCTTGTCCGTGTCTATTATTTCTTGACCTGCCAATCCACCTGGGAACAAAGAGAGAGCCCTGTTGCATTGTGGGCTGCTGGCCAGATCCCAAAATAATAGTTTTTTTTTTTTTTTTTTTAATATATATAAATCCTCTTATGGTGTCTTACACTGACTATTCATGACATGCTCAGACTTTCTGGTTTGTCCTGAACATCCCTCCTTTTTCAACAACCAGTTATTTTAGGATGAAATTTACCATACAAGATTCTTTCTTATATAAAATTATTTCTCTTTAAGCCTTTTTACCTCAAAAAAATTCTTTATATTTATGACTTTCTTTACATCTTTTTTATTCCTGGTTCCTTTCACCTTGTTTTGTATATAAGCTTAAATAAGCTTTGAATCAGACAAAACTTGTTCACCTTTAAAAAAAGCACACTCACAGTTTTTTTTTTTCACTTCGGCAAGAATATTTTCCTACTGTCAGACCTCTGAGCCCAAGCTAAGCCATCAGAAGCCCTGTGACCTGCAGGTGTACATCCAGATGGCCTGAAGTAACTGAAGAATCACAAAAGAAGTGAAAATGGCCTGTCCCTGCCTTAACTGATGACATTACCTTGTGAAATTCTTTCTCCTGGCTCATCCTGGCTCAAAAGCTCCCCCACTGAGCACCTGGTGTCACCTGCCCCTGCCCGCCAGAGAACAACCCCCTTTGACTGTAATTTTCTACTACCTACCCAAATCCTGTAAAACGGCCCCACCCCTATTTCCCTTCACTGACTCTTTTCGGACTCAGCCCGCCTGCACCCAGGTGAAATAAACAGCCCTGTTGCTCACACAAAGTCTGTTTGGTAGTCTCTTCACACGGACGCGAGTGAAACCTACAATATGTATTTATTGGAAAATACGCAAATAATGAAATATTAATTTAACTTTATATTATAAATTATGACCAGTCTACAAGTATTTATCCCATTACATTTACCTAATTATTTTATTTTGTTTACCTAGATTATTTATGAAAACTGTGATAGTAGTTATGAAACCATCATTGCAAAATTGTAACTGAGATAGTGAAAGAAGATTTGACCTAACTGACTCCATCTTGCTCTTAACCTCCAAACTGTCCTTGTTCATTCTTGACATAGGCCAAACTAACTTTGGGAGAAACTTAGTTTACTGTTTTGCTTTGAAACAAAGATGATAACAGTCTTT
>NW_016828371.1:2553-8956 GCF_001698545.2 Rhinopithecus bieti
TTTTTTAAATCTTATTACCATATTTCAGCTAGGACAAAATCCTGCTCAACAATGATCACACAAATTGTACAATTTCTGAGCACTCTGAGTGTAAGCAGAAGTTAACACCAGCTGGTTGTTAATGCTAACTTTAGTCATTTAAAAAGAATTTACAAGACAAAATCCCTAACCAGTTTCTTAGCTAGTGATGGGTCTCAGGTTGTAGACTGCTCTTTACCATCCTAGACGCAGAAAACAACAACAACAACAACAACAACAAAAAACAACAAAAAACACTTCATCTTCCCTGTTGGAAGAGAGTTCAAACTCCATAAAGGAGTTACATGTCTTCCATCATCACGAAAGTGGGAAAATCTTGCCTTCTTTGTGTTGGAAGCAAGTAGAACTCCAAAAATAGAGTTGTGTAGCAAAACAAACTATAGATCTCAACCAAATTTTGGGAGATCAGGTATTCTCTGGAGGGGGTGCTCTCAGACCTCAGCAAATTGTCCTATTGATTCGAGCCATAAAGTTAGCTAATGCTGGAACCAAGCACCAATAGGAGATTTGTCAAAGGTCGGGGGCATCTCCACACAGCATCCCCCCATGGTTACCAAAGTGTAAACCCAGAAAATCTGATACAGGTCTCAGTTAATTAGAAGGTTTATATTACCAAAGCTGAAGATGCACATCCGTGACACAGCCTCAGGAAGTCTTGAAGACATGTGCCCAAGGTATTTGGGGCACAGCCTAGTTTTATACATTTTAGGGAGACATGAAACATCAGTCAGTATATGGCAATACTATTCTGGAAATAGGAACAGGAAACAATTCATTTAGAAAGATGTCAAAAGCAATTGCAACAAAAGTAAAAATTGGCAAGTAGGATCTAATTAAACTAAACAGCTTCTGTACAGCAAATGACACTAACAGCAGAGTAAACGACCTACAGAATGAGAGAATTTTGCAAACTATGCACCTGACAAAGGTCTAGTATTCAGTATCTATAAGGAACTTAAATTTACAATAAAAAAGAAATAACCACATGAAAAAGTGGGCAAAACACATAAAAAGACACTTTTCAAATGAACACATACCATCAACATATGGAAAAAAAGCACAACATCACCGATCATTAGATAAATGAAAATCAAAACCACAATGACATGCCATCTCACACAAGTTAGAACGGCTATTATTGAAAAGTCCAAAAAATAGTAAATGCTGGCAAGATTGTGGAGAAAAGAAATACTTATACCCTGTTGGTGCGAGTGTAAATTATTTCAACCATTTTGTAAGACAGTGTGGCAATTCCTGAAAGAGTCATTCATTAAAGAAATACCATTCAACTCAGCAGTCCCATCAGTGCATATACACCCACAGGAATATAGATCTTTCTATTAAAAAGGCACATGCACACGTATGCTCATTTCAACACTACTCACAATAGCAAAGACATGAAATCAACCCAAATGTCCATCAATGGTAGACTAGATAAAGAAAATGTTGTACATATATACCATGAATATTATGCAGCTCTTTCTAAGAAAGAATAAGGCCATGTCCTTTGTGGGGACATGAATAGAACACAAGGCCATTATCCTTAGCAAATTAATTCAGGAACAGAAAACCAAATACCACATGTTCTCGCTTATAATTGAGAGCTAAATGATGAGAATACATGGATCCATAGAGGGGAATAACACACAGTGGGACCCTTTGGGGGTAAAGGCTAGAGGAGGAAGAAGATCAGGAGAAATAACTAATGCTTTAACTAACGGCTTAATACCTGGGTGATGAAATAACCTGTACAACAAACCTCCATGACATAAGTTTGCCTATATAACAAACCTGCCCATGTACCCAAAACTTAAAAGTTAGGTTAAAAAATAGAAATAAGTCAAATGTGCTCTGAAATCGCATTTAAATTATACTAGAAATCAATAACAGAAAGATGGCTGAAAATTGTTGAAATATTTGAAAATTGATGAACACATTTCTAAATATCACGTGAACCAAATAAGAAGTCTTAAAAGAAATTTAAAAATATTTTGTAGTTAGTTAAAAGGAAAATACAACTTTTCAAACTGTGTAGTATTAAGTGATTAGATGGAAGTCAGTAGCATTAAGGGCATGTGTCAGAATGAATGAAATATCTAAAGTCAATATTCCAAGTTTCCACCATATAAAATCCTAAAGAGAAGTTATATTTAAGCTTAAAGTATGCTGAAGAAAATAAAGAATAAAAATTGTAACAGAAATCAATAAAATCTAAACCACAAAACAATAGACACTATAAATGATATCAAAAGAGCAGTTATTTTTAAAAGATCCTTATTAATAAATCTGAATAAAGAAAATGTGGGATATATACACCATGGAATACTATGCAGCCATAGAAAAGAATGAGGCCATGTTCTTTGCAGGAACATGGATGGAGCTGGAGGATAAAGATAAAGATCTTTTTCTTAAACAGATTTTTATTGATCAATAAAGATCTTCTCAAAGAAAAGCAAAACAAGTAAAAAGAGAGAAGACACAATTACCAATATGAGAAATTATGTTGTGTTATCGCTATTGATCCCATGGTCATTAAAGGAATAACATATCAATACTATAACAACTCTTTGCTTGCAAATTTCATAACATAGGTGAAATGAAATTATTTAAAAGGCATAAACTACCAAAATGCACACAAGTAAAAATAAATAATATGAATAGAGTTATATAAGTATTAAAACATTGAATAAATAATAAACTTACAAGAACAAAAGCACCAGTCCAGTATGTTTTCACTGGTAAATTCTACCAAATATATTAGAAAGAAATGTTACCATTTCTCCACCATATCTTCCAAAAAAGAGAACCAGAGGAAATATTTTCTAATTCATTATATGAGGCCAGGATAACCATAATGATAAAACCAAGTAAAGACATTACAAACTGATTCTAAAGCTTATACCAAGAAGCAAAAGACCTTAAATGGCGTCACATTACTTAAAAGGAACTTTTAAGTTGGAAGACTGTCACTAGCCAATTTCAAGGATTATTATAAATCTTCAGCAATTAGAACAGTGTGGTATTGGTGAAAGTACAGATACACAGGGCAGTGGAACAAAATAAAGAGTCCAAGCCTCAGTAATGGTGGACGCCCCTCCCCCCACCAAGCTCAGGTATCCCAGGTTCTGTCTCGCTGGCATTCCAGGTGCCACTGGGCTATGAAAAATAACTCCTGCAGCTAGCTCAGTATCTGCCCAAATGACCACCCAGTTTTGTGCTTGAAACCCAAGACACATGCACATGTATTTTTATGGCAGCACTGTTTACAATAGCAAAGACTTGGAACCAACTCAAATGCCCATCGATGATAGACTGGATAAAGAAAATGTGGCATATATACACCATGGAATACTATGCAGCTATAAAAAAAGGATGAATTCATGTTCTTTGCAGGCACATGGATGAAGCTGGAAATGATCATTCTCAGCAAACTAACACAGGAACAGAAAACCAAACACTGCATGTTCTTACTCATAAGTAAGAGTTGAACGATGGGAACACATGGACACAGGGAGGAGAACATCACACACTGGCGCCTGTCCAGTGGTGGGGGGCTGGGGAGGGGTAGCATTAGGAGAAATACCTAATGTAGATGACAGGTTGATGGGTGCAGCAAACTACCATGGCACGTGTATACCTATGTAACAAACCTGCATGTTCTGCACATGCAGCCCAGAACTTAAGTATAAATATATAAATAAATATATATATGTATGTATATATAACGAGTCCAGACATAGACCCACACAAATATAGCCAACTGATCTTGACAAAGGAGCAAAAAAATATTCAATGGAGAAAGGATAGTTATTTCAACAAATTGTTCTGGTAGACACAGAAGTTATGACTTTCACAAGAGTACTTCAAAATAGATTATGAACCTAAATATAATAGTATGAATCTTCTACAAGAAAACATGAAAGGAACTGTAAGTGAGTTTGGTGATAAATATTTAGATACAACAATAAAACTGACGAAAGAAAATTGATAAGCTGAACTATAGCAATAAAACTCCTGCTCTGTGAAAGACTGTTAGAATAAAAAAGATATTCATTTTATCTAACTTTATGGTTGATAGCAGAGTGACTATATTTAACAATGATTTATTATGTATTCAAAATAGCTAAAGAGAAGATTTGGATTGTTTCAAACCCAAAGAAATTATAAATGTTTGAGGTGATGGCTATCCTAAATATCCTATTTTGAACATTATATATTATATGCATGTATCAAAATATCCCATGTACCCTATACATATGTACAATGATTATGTATCAATAGAAATAAATAAATAAATAATGAAAAGACAAGTCATAGACTGGGAGAAAATACCCATCAAACATCTATCTGTGAAAAGACTTTTATCCAAAATATACAAAGAATACTCAATATTCAGCAATAACAAAACAAACCAACCAATGAAAGAATGAGCAAATATCTGAGCAGATATTTTACCAAAGAAGATATACAAGTATAAAATAAACATACAAAAACAATCAACATTCTAAGTAAGGAAAATCAAATTGAAAGTACAATAAGATACCCCTACTCTTAGAATGGCGTGTATATACATATATACATGCCATATACACACACCATATACACGCCATATACACACATATATACATATATATACACATATATACACACATACATATACACACATACATATACACACACACATATACACACCATATACACACCATATATACACGCCATATACACACACACATATATACATATATATACACATATATATATACACATACACACAGAGAGAGAGAGAGAGAGAGAGAGAGAGAGAGAGAGAGAGAGAGAGAGAGAGAGAGAGAGAGACTCACTCTGTTGCCCAGGCTACAATGCAGTGGAATATCTCGGCTCACTTCAACCTCAATCTCCCAGGTTCAAGCAATTCTCATCCCTCAGCATCCCGAGTAGCTGGGATTACAGAAATGTGCCACAACACCCGGCTAATTTATTCTATTTTTAGTAGAGACAGGGTGTCACCACACTGGCCAAGATGGTCTCGAACTCCTGACTCCTGCCTCGGGCTCCCAAAGTGCTGGGATTACAGGGGTGGGCCACCGTGCCCAGCTCTAGCATAATTTTTTAAAATCTCTGAAAGTATTAAATGTTGGTGAGCAGGTGGAGTAACAAGAGCTCTCATTCATTGCTGATGGGAATCTGAAACAGTCCAGCCACTTTGGAAGACAGTTCAGTATTTTCTTCTAAAGTCAAACATAGTCTTACCAGCAATCATGTTCCTACGTATTCGTTTGATTTAGACAATTAGGCCAGTACAAAAGCCAGCACGTGGATGATTATTATAGTAGCTTTAATCATAATTGCTGAAACCTGGAAATAGCCAAAATGTTCCTCAGTAGGTGACTGGACGAATAAACTGTAGTTTATCCATACAATGAAATACTTTTTCAAGGGAAGAATGCATTATCAATCAAGCTATATCAAATTATGGAGGGAACTTATGTGTATGTTCAGTGCTCAGTGGAAGGAAGCCAGTCTGAAAAGACTTTATACTGGATGATTCCAATTATATTACATTCTGAAAAAAGGCAAAATTCTGAAGATGGTAAAGAGATCAGTGTTGTCAGGGGCTCGGAGATCATGAGTGGGTTGAATAGGTGATGCAAATAGGATATTTGAGGGCAGTGAAACTATTCTCTATGATTCTGTAGTAGTAAACATGTGACACTATGCATTTGTCAAAATCCATTGGACGTTACAACACAAAGAGGGAAACAGTGTACGCACATTACAAAATTACCGTTCAGGTCAGGAGATTCTGGGATGTAATGGCAACTCTGGTAAAACAACCTGACTATACTGTACTGCAAATGTATGAACCAACCTCATGGAAGAAGTGAGAGATAAGAGTGTTGAGCAAAGTAACTTGGAAAATTAGTGGAATCTGTAAAATTAAAGACAAAATAAACCAGAGAAAAGTACTATACTTTAGTTGAGAAAGCTGTTTCCTGTGAGAGTAGAGGCTAACAATTCTGAAAACCATTCTAAATGTATACTAGGATTGACCAATTAGGTAAATGCATAGGGAATGGTGGGAGCCAGTTTTCTCAATGCTACAGTGGGTATTTACAGATAAACAAGAGATAAAGAGATAACACTAGAATGGCTCCTATGGTAGTGCACTGAAGGTGGTGACATCAGTATGAACACATATTTAGCTTAACAGAGAGACAAATGATTACAAAAAGAAATATTTAAAGATATACGTTGTGTTGCTATAAAGGTATAACTGAGGCTGGATAATTTATAAAGAAAAGAGGCTTATTGGGTTCACAGTTTCACAGACTGTACAAAAGTTATTGTGACCAAATCTGCATCT
>NW_016828372.1:0-1235 GCF_001698545.2 Rhinopithecus bieti
AATTCCAGCTATGTCTTTTCTCAGTGTTTAGCATTATACATGTGTACATTTTACTTGAGTTTGTTTCCTTACAGAAAGAATAATTAATCTGAACTTCCTAAGTGTATAAAAGTTTCCTATTGATAAGCTAATATTAACATTACATGTTTAAGATCCTGAAAAATGTAAATATGTTCAACAAAACTGAATCATTCTCCATTTAACAGTAATTGTTTCTGTGTGCCTTAAACTATTAATAATTTCTATGATCTGTAGATAACTTAAAACTTAGTATTAAATTGAGCTAATTAATGGATACTTCTTGGATGCCTAGATATGTTCTTGCATAATTTTATGTCTACATCGTTTTGCTTATTTTTATATGCTCCAGAGACTACAACTCTGAGTCACAGTAATGAATGTCTTCATGTTTGCTACTTGGCAGTGTGTAAAAACGGTTGTGGTGGCTGTATAAAGTTGTGTTCTGTCCTGCCGTTTGCAGCAACATGGATGCAACATGGATGCCTGCAGCAACTTGGATGCAACATGGATACCTGGAGGCCATAATCCTAAAAGAATGCAGAAACAGAAAACTGTCAGGCCTCTGAGCCCAAGCCAAGCCATCGTATCCCCTGTGACTTGCACGTATAAGCCCGGATGGCCTGAAGTAACTGAAGAATCACAAAAGAAGTGCAAATGCCCTGCCCCACCTTAACTGATGACATTCCGCCACAAAAGAAGTGAAAATGGCCGGTCCTTGCCTTAAGTGATGACATTATCTTGTGAAATTCCTTTTCCTGGCTCATCCTCGCTCAAGAAGCTCCCCCACTGAGCACCTTGTGACCCCCATGCCTGCCAGCCAGAGAACAACCCCCCTTTGACTGTAATTTTCCCTTACCTACCCAAATCCTATAAAACAGCCCCACCCTTATTTCCCTTCGCTGACTCTCTTTTCGGACTCAGCCTGCCTGCACCCAGGTGAAATAAACAGCCATGTTGGTCACACAAAGCCTGTTTGGTGGTCTCTTCACACGGATGCGCATGCCAAAAACCAAATACATGTTCTCAATTGCAAGTGGGAGCTAAGTATTGGGCACACATGGACACAAAGGTGACATTAATAGACGCTGGGGACTACTAGAGTGGAGAGGGAGGCAGAGAGGGGCTATGCTCAGTATCTGGGTGACCATTCGAATCCGAAACCTCATAGCCAGGTAACAAATATGCAGTGTACCCCCTGAATCTAAAAGTTGGAA
>NW_016828373.1:0-652 GCF_001698545.2 Rhinopithecus bieti
AACAATGAGTTAGGCTCCGTGGGCGTGGGACCGTCCCAGCCAGATGAGGGATATATTCTTCTGGTGTGTCCGTGGCTTAAAGCGCGGTATTGGGGTGGGAGTTACCCGATTTTCCAGGTGTTGTGTGTCTCAGTTCCCCTGGCTAGGAAAAGGGATTCCCTTCCCCCTTGCACTTCCCAGGTGAGGCAATGCCTCGCTCTACTTCAGCTCTCGCTGGTGAGGCTGCAACAGCTGACCAGAACCAATTGTCTGGCACGCCCTAGTGAGATGACCCCAGTACCTCATCTGAAAATGCAGAAATCACCGGTCTTCTGTGTCGCTAGCGCTGGGAGTTGGAGACTGGAGCTGTTCCTATTCGGCCATCTTGCTCTGCCCCTTCTATTCAATTTTTATCTGAGGATACTTCCTCTTTCACCGTAGGCCTGAATGTGCTCCCGAATGTCCCTTCGCTGATCCGTGCATCACGGAGTTTCCAATCTGCCTAATTTAAGAAAAGTTTTAAGTATGTGAGATGAATCAATATATCTAACACAAAGGATTTTCACAGAAATCTCCTTTGCAGTTTTTGTCCAAGGTTATTTCCTTTTTCAACATAGCCATGTCTATACTCCCGAATGTCTTTGATAGCTTTTCTTTAAAAGGGATTCCGAAA
>NW_016828374.1:0-1228 GCF_001698545.2 Rhinopithecus bieti
TTCTGTGGTTTTTTATCCATATAATAATGTCTCAATAATCCAGATTGCTTTTTATTTTAGTGTTCTGATAATTATAGGTAGAAAAATTACTGCTAAGCTCTAAATGCTCATGTTGGCTATGTTTATTTTTTAAGTGTGTTAATCTTCCTAAAAAAGGATTAAAGGCTTCAGAAATTATATAAAAATTACGAACTGTTGAATTTTGTTTAAAATCTACGAGAGTTTTAAAAAGATATATCTCTCATGGTGTGTGTGTAATCTGTTCAGAAGTTCAGTCGTGATAACATTTTGAGATTAAAAGACACACAGAGTGAACACTGTTCAAGGAATAATGCCACTATTTGCAAAAGAAAAGAACTCTTTTAGAAGACTACATCAGTGGCATAAATGAGAAAAATTTGTCAAAAATATTTCCTTACAAGGAAAAGGAAGAACACAGAAAAGGCATAGTATGTTATATAATCTGAAAATAAGGCCGGGTAAGATGGCTCATGCCCACTTTGGGAAACCGAGGCAGGCGGATCACTTGAGGTAAGGAATTCCAGACCAACCTGCCCAACTTGGTGAAACCCCGTCTCGACTAAAAGTACAAAATAGCCAGGCATGGTGGTGAGCATCTGTAATCCCAGCTACTGAGGCAGGAGAATCCCTTGAACCTGGGAGGTGGAGGTTGCAGTGCGCTGAGATCATGCCATTGCACTCCAGGTTGGGAGACAGAAAAATAATCTGTCACAAAAAAAAGAAAGAAAAATAATTTGATATTAAGTCTAATAAATTTTAATTCTTGCTTTGCTTTTCACTTCTTGTGATGTCTTCCACTCTTATTTGTAGATGTTTATTTGCCTTTCTGATGCTCTAAAATAATTGTTTTGAAAGAAAAGCATCTGTAAAAGTAATTTTATGTATATTTTTTGCAGATATATAAGATTGAGATTTAGACTGGATAAGAAAAAAATCTCATGAGATTTTGTCTGTGAGATCAATTACATAATTTAGGGATTATGGGGTCAGAATCAGCCTTCCTCAGTTAGATCCTAGCTCTTATCTTCTACTTATTTGGGGTATGGATTTGGAAAATATGAAAATTGTCAGTACGTCAGTTTCTTCATAATTAAAAAATGACAGTAAAAGTTGTATCCTCTAATTGAACATTTGTCAAGAATCAGTGAACGAATATATTTTCTTTATTACTTTTATAGAGATTACTCATGAATAAGTAATAGTTATT
>NW_016828375.1:0-1232 GCF_001698545.2 Rhinopithecus bieti
AAATGTCCATCAATGACAGATTGGATTAAGAAAATGTGGCACACAGACATCATGGAATACTATGCAGCCATAAAAAAGGATGAGTTCGTTTTTATGCAGGGACGAACTCCTTTGCAGGGACATGGATACAGCTGGAAACCATCATTCTCAGCAAACTATCGCAAGAACAGAAAACCAAACACCGCATGTTCTCGCTCAGAGGTGGGAACTGAACAATGAGAACGCTTGGACACAGGAAGGGGAACATCACACACCAGGGCCTGTTGTGGGGTGGGGAAGCAGGGAGGGATAGCATTAGGAGATATACCTAATGTAAATGACGAGTTAATGGGTGCAGCACACCAACATGGCACATGTAAGTATATGTAACAAAACTGCACGTTGTGCACGTGTACCCTAGAACATAAAGTATAATAAAAAATAAAATAGAGACATCAAACTAAAAAGCTCCTGCACAGCAAAGAAAACAAATAACAAAATAAAACAGCAGCCAACAGATTGAGAGAAAATATTTGCAAACCATATATCTGATAAAGGGCTTAATATCCAAAATATATTAAAAGATGTACACAACTCAATAACAGAAAAACAAATAACCCTATTCAAAAATTGGTGAAGGACTTGAATAGATCTTTTCCCAAAGACAACATAAAAATAGCTAACAGGTATATGAAAAGGTGCTCAACATCACTATTCATCAGAGGAATATAAGTCAAAACTACATTAAGTTATCAACTCACACCTGTTAGGATGAGTATTACCAAAAAGAAAAGAGATGACAAGTGTTGGTGAGAGTACAGAGGAAAGGAAACCCCTATACTCTGTTGGTGGGAATGCAGAATGGTCAGCCATTGTATGAAACTGTGCAGAGATTCCTAAATAAATTAAAAATAGAACTACCATATGACTCAGCAATCCTTCTTATGGATATGTATCTAAAGGAAATTAAACTACTACCACATAAAAATATCTACACTCCCATGTTCATTGCAACATTACTCACGATAGCCAAGATTTGTAAACAACCAAAGTGTCTGCAAATGAACAAATGGATAAAGAAAATGTGGTGTGTCTGTGTACACACACACACTCAGACAGAGAAATATTATTCAGCTTTTAAAAAAGGGAGAGTCTGCCATTTGTCACAACATAGATGAATCTGAAGGACATTATACTAAGTGAAATATGCCAAACACAAAAGAAAAGTATTGCATGATCTCATTTATATGGTT
>NW_016828376.1:0-2150 GCF_001698545.2 Rhinopithecus bieti
GAGACGGAGTCTTGCTCTGCCACCCAGGCTGGAGTGCAGTGGCCGGATCTCAGCTCACTGCAAGCTCCGCCTCCCGGGTTCACGCCATTCTCCTGCCTCAGCCTCCCGAGTAGCTGGGACTACAGGCACCCGCCACGTCGCCCGGCTAGTTTTTTTGTATTTTTTAGTAGAGACGGGGTTTCACTGTGTTAGCCAGGATGGTCTCGATCTCCTGACCTCGTGATCCGCCCGTCTCGGCCTCCCAAAGTGCTGGGATTACAGGCTTGAGCCACCGCGCCCGGCCTTCTTTTGTGTTTTTATCATGCATTACTTATAATTATTTTGACAGTTTTTGTACCCTACTTTTCCACGTAGCATAGATACTAGTATTTTGATTGGTTCCTTTTATAAGTAAGGAAGCATTGCTTTTATTTTGGTCAATCATAAAACTTTTTATACTCTGATATATTTTATATGTGCTGACATAGTAATATAGTGGTGTAAGTTGTGTGTATCATTAACTACGTAGTGGTTACACGTGGAATGGGTGTGAAAATCCTGGCCAGGCATGGTGGCTCACAGCTATGATTCCAGCAGTTTGGGAGGCCAAGGCAAGAGGATTGTTCGAGCCCAGGAGTTTGAGACTTGCCTGGGCAATGTAGTGAGACCCAGTCTCTACACAAAAGTTTTAAAAAATTAGCTGGGTGTGGTGGCATGCACCTGTAGTCCCAGCTACTCCAGTGGCTGAGGCAGGAGGATCACTTGAGCCCAGGAGTTTAAGCTTGTGGTGAGCTATGATTGCACACTGCACTCTAGCCTGGGCAACAGAGTGAGAGGTGGTCTCTTAAAGGGAAAAAAAGAAGAAAAAGAAAATGGTTTTTCTAGATAAAATATCTGCTGTTAGAAGAAAGGTCAGGTAATTTGGTTTAACCTTGAATGATTTCTCTTTTTTCAATAAAGGTCCATTTTAGCTTCCTATCTCCTGAAGGAAAAGCTCAACATCTTGGGCAAGTTGGGGTGCCTGCTAAGCTGTGCAGGCTCTGTTGTGCTCATTATCCATTCCCCAAAGTCTGAGAGTGTGACGACTCAGGCTGAACTGGAGGAGAAGCTGACCAACCCAGGTAATTCCTTTCTAGCAGCACTGCCAAGAAAGTTTGCACTAGGAGTCCCAACGTCTTCAAATTGGACACTTCCTGGCAGGGCAGAGGAACCATGTGTCCACTCTGATCTGTTACTGTAGATCTGCATTCTCTGGGCACGTGCGTCAGTGGGCTGCGCTCGCAGGCTGGCCCTCTGCCCTCACCCTCCTTCCTGATCCTCACGCGCTGGGGGGAGCCTCCATGGCCTGGCATTCCTTCGGGTTCTCTTCTGTGACCTTGTGCATGGGCGCCTTCCCTTCCCACAGTGGCTCCCCTTGGGCCACCCTCCCAAGTCTGACTGCCACCCGCCCCTCCCCACATGCCTTTCCTGGTGTGCCCGCTCTGTCTCTACCTCAGCACTTCGCTCCCTCCAGCATGAAGCTCTGTGAGGACAAAGACCTGGCATCTCTTAAACGTTTAGATTCCTCATATAGCCCTGTGTGTATATATATATATATATATGTTTTTTTGTTTGTTTTTTTTTTTTTGAGACAGAGTCTCGCTCTGTCGCCCAGGCTGGAGTCCAGTGGCCGGATCTCAGCTCAGTGCAAGCTCTGCCTCCTGGGTTTACGCCATTCTCCTGCCTCAGCCTCCCGAGTAGCTGGGACTACAGGCACCCGCCACCATACCCAGCTAATTTTTTTTGTATTTTTAGTAGACACAGGGTTTCATCATGTTAGCCAGGATGGTCTTGATCTCCTGACCTCGTGATCTGCCCATCTCGGCCTCCCAAAGTGCTGGGATTACAGGCGTGAGCCACTGTGCCCGTTCTCTTTTCTTTTTTTTTTTTGAATGCATTGAAAACGACTCTCTGCATGATTACAACAGACTTAAAGTAGAGATTTCACTGTAAGTAGACTACCCTGTGTTGCTTACCAACAAGTTTAGGCAGGTGCCAGCACAAAACTGCCTCCACATCAGTTTGCTGGTTTTCTTGTCCAGCAAGTGTGGATGTCCACACCCTATTTTGCATGTTCACACCCTGGTTTGCTTGCCACACTCGCTAGTTTTCTTGTCCACACTCGCTGGTTT
>NW_016828377.1:0-7300 GCF_001698545.2 Rhinopithecus bieti
GTGATTTTTTATTTACATAATAACTTTTATTTAAATTTACTAGCTATTTTAAGTACAATTATTCTAACAGAAACTATACGTAGAAAACCATTCAACTGAAGGGAAGCATAAAAGTAGGCATATAATTATTAAATTTAAAATGTCTGGGGAAAATGTCACATAGTAGGCAGGAATAAATTGCAACTGCCACTCGGACAAAAAGAGTAGTGTGTGGAGACTCACTTGGTGAACTTTTGCTCCAAGAACTACTGCAGGAGCATACCTGTAAAGCTGAGAGAATCCACAGACCCTTTGAAGGAAGCAGATTGCTTCTGCAGGACTGAGGAGACAGCTCAAATACTGTGAGTTCCCAAATTGTGAAAGTGGGAAATGGGGATCATCTGCCCCAAACACATACCCTCACTGGGGGCCTAAAGTTCCAAATTATGGGAGAAGGATTTGATCTTTTCTAGAACTAAGACAATTTAGAGAGCTCGGCAAAATACGGGAGTAGAGGAAGCAGTGGCAAGAGCCCTGTGGTCTCTCTGGGTCACCAGGGAAGCCATTTCTGTCTTTGTCTCACAGGTATCCTTGGGGAGAGCTGCCAGAGGAACTGGGAAAACACCAAAAGGGAAAGAAACATCCAGATGAACATTGTAACAATTCCAACCAAACAGAAACTTTCTTGGACAGAAATTCATGGGAGGGTTTGAATCCGGAGTACAGAAGCAAGTAGACAGGGAGGTATGAAACCTGAAATCCCTGCTTGCTTTCTCAGTCAGGAGGCTGATAGCCTTGGGCAAGTTATCAGCCCTGCTTGCCCACTGCCTTGAAATAGACTCAGTGCTGTTGGCAGTGAGGGGCATGGTGGGAGTCAGACTGGCCTTTTGGGTTGTATGGCTGAGGCTTGTAACTGCCAGATTTTCACCACTTCCCTGGTGACCTGCATAACACAGCAGAAGCAGCCATAATGCTCCTGGGAACATAACTCCATTAACCTGGGAACCACACCACCATCCCCCACAGCAGCAGCAGCAAGACCCGCCCAAGGAGAATCCGAGCTCAGACATGCCTAGTCCTGCACCCACGTGATGGTCTTCATCCTGGTAGCTGAAGATAAATGTCATATTCTCGGCTAGGCGTGGTGGCTCACGCCTGTAATCCCAGCATTTTGGGAGGCTGAGGCAGGTGGATTAAGAGGTCAGGAGGTCAAGATCATCCTGGCTAACATGGTGAAACCCCATCTCTACAAAAAATACAAAAAATTAGCTGGGCATGATGGCAGGCACCTGTAGTCCCAGTTACTTGGGAGGCTGAGGCAGGAAAATGGCATGAACCCAGGAGGCACAGCTGACAGTGAGCCAAGATTGCACCACTGCACTCCAACCTGTGTGACAAAGCAAGACTTCATCTAAAAAAAAAAAAAAAAAAAAAAAAAAAAAAAAAAAAGTCATGTTCTCTTGGGAGTTCTAGGGCCCTGCCCACTCCCTGATCCTCCCTGTACTACCCACCGCTGATGCTTTCTTGAAAGCACCACCCCCTAGCAGGAGGTCAACCAGCATAAAACTAGTTCAATAAACAACAATAACAAAACTAAGGACCCTCACAGAGTCCATTTCACTGTCCTGCCGTCTCCACGGAAGAAGGTGTTGTTATCCATGGTTGAGAGACTAGAAGATGGTTTACATCACAGGACTCCATGCAGACACTCCCCCACCCCCTCCAACCCAGTACTAGCCTAAAACTCAATAGCCCCACTGGGTGGCTATATCCAAAAGAGAAATAACAATCACTGCAGTTTGGGTCTCAGAAAGCCACATCCCTGGGAAAAAGGGGAGAGTACTACATCAAGGGAGCACCCTGTGGGACAAAATATTCTCAACAGCAGCCATCGAGCCCCAAATCTTCCCTCTGACATAGCCTACCCAAAACATAAAGAACCAAAAAAAATTCTGGTAATATGACAAAACAACATTCTATAACACCTTCAAAAAATCATACTAGCCCACCAGCAATGGATCCAAACCATGAAGAAATTACTGATAAGGCAGAAAAGGAATTCAGAAGGTCAATTATTAAGTTAATAAAGGAGGCACCAGAGAAAAGTAAAGTCCAATTTTAATGAAATTTTAAAAAATTGATACAAGACATGAGGGAAGAAATTTTCAGCAAAATATCTCTGCAATAGAATTGAACAACAAGAAGAAATAACTTCAGTGCTTGAAGACGAGGTTTTTGAAATAACTCAATCCAACAAAGACTAAAAGAGTTTAAAAACTGAACAAAGCCACCAAGAAGTTTGCGATTATGTTAAATGACCAAACCTAAGAATAATTGGCATTCCTGAGGAAGAAGAGAAACCAATAAGTTTGGAAAACATATTTTGGGAAATAATTGAAGAATATTTTCCCGGCCTTAATGGAGACACAGACATCCAAATACAAGAAGCTCAAAGAACACCTGGAAAATTCATCACACACACACACACACACACACACAAAATCACCTAGGCACATAGTCATCAGGTTATCTAAAGTCAAGACAAAGGAAATAATATTAAGAGCTGTGAGGCAAAAGCATGAGATAAACAGATTAATAGCAGATTTCTCAGCAGGAACCCTACAAGCAAGAAGGAATTAGGGCTCTATTCTTAGCCTATTTAAACAAAACATTTGTCAGCCAAGAATTTTGTATCCAGGGAGAGTAAGCTTCATAAATGAAGGAAAGATACAGTCATTTCCAGACAAACAAATGCTGAGAGAGTATGCCACTTCCAAGCCAGCACTATAAGAACTGCTAAAAGGAGCTCTAAGTCTTGAAACAAATCCTCAAAATACATTTTTTAAAAAGTCAAAAAAGAACCTCTTTAAAGCATAAATCTCACATGACCTATAAAACAACAACACAATAAATAATATTAAAAACCAAGGTATTCAAGCAACAAATAGCATGATGAATAGAATAGTGCCTCACATCTCAATACTAATGTTGAATGTAAACTGCCTAATGCTCCACTTAAAAGATACATAATGGCAGAATGGATAAGAATTCACCAACCAAGTGTCTGCTGCCTTCAAGAGACTCACCTAACACATAAGAACACACATACACTGAAGATAAAAGGGCAAAAAAAAAAGACATTCCATGCAGATAAACACCAAAAGTGAGCAGGAGTAGCTATTCTTATATCAGACAAAACAAACTTTAAAGCAACAGCAGTTAAACAAGACAAAAAGGGACATTATATAATGATAAAAGCCCTTGTCCAACAGGAAAGTATCACAATCTTATATATATATGCACCTAACACTGGAGCTCCCAAATTTATAAAACAATTACTACTAGACCTAAGACATGAGATAAACAGCAACACAATTATAGTGGGGGATTTCAATACTCCACTGACAGCACTAGACAGGTCATTAAGACAGAAAATCAACAAAGAAACAATGGATTTAAATTTTACCCTAGAACAAATGTACTTAACAGATATTTACAGAATATTCTACCCAACGAACACAGAATATACATTTTATTCATCAGTGCATGGAGCATTCTCCAAGATGGATCATATGATAGGCCAAAACCAAATCTCAATAAATTTAAGAAAATGCAAATTATATCAAGCACTCTCTCTTACCACACTGAAATAAAATTGGAAATCAACCCCAAAAGGAGCCTTCAAAACCATGTGAATACATGGAAATTAAATAATTTGCTGCTGAATGATCATGGGGTCAACAATGAAATCAAGATGGAAATTTAAAAATTATTTGAACTGAATTATAATAGTGACACAACTTATCAAAACCTGTGAGATGAAGAACCAAAGGCAGGGCCAAGGGGCAAGTTCACAGACTTAAATGCCTACATCAAAAGGTCTGAAAGAGCACAAATAGACAATCTAAGGTCACACCTCAAAGAACTTGAGTAACAAGAACAAACCCAAATTCAGCAGAAAATAAATAATAAAAATTAGAACAGAGCTAAATGAAACCAAAACAAACAAACAACAACAACACAAAAGATAAATGAAACAAAAAGCTGGTTTTTTGAAAAGATAAATAAAATTGATAGACCCTGAGCAACAATAACCAAGAAGAGAGAAGATCCATATAAGNAATCTCAATAAATTTAAGAAAATGCAAATTATATCAAGCACTCTCTCTTACCACACTGAAATAAAATTGGAAATCAACCCCAAAAGGAGCCTTCAAAACCATGTGAATACATGGAAATTAAATAATTTGCTGCTGAATGATCATGGGGTCAACAATGAAATCAAGATGGAAATTTAAAATTATTTGAACTGAATTATAATAGTGACACAACTTATCAAAACCTGTGAGATGAAGAACCAAAGGCAGGGCCAAGGGGCAAGTTCACAGACTTAAATGCCTACATCAAAAGGTCTGAAAGAGCACAAATAGACAATCTAAGGTCACACCTCAAAGAACTTGAGTAACAAGAACAAACCCAAATTCAGCAGAAAATAAATAATAAAATTAGAACAGAGCTAAATGAAACCAAAACAAACAAACAACAACAACACAAAAGATAAATGAAACAAAAGCTGGTTTTTTGAAAAGATAAATAAAATTGATAGACCCTGAGCAACAATAACCAAGAAGAGAGAAGATCCATATAAGTTCAATTAGAAATGAAACAGGAGATACTGCAACCAACACAACAAAAATACAAAAGATCATTCAAGGCTACTATCAGCACTTTAATGCACATAAACTAGAAAACCTAGAGAAGATTAATAAATTCCTGGAAATATACAATTCTCCTAGCTTAAACCAGGAAAAAATAGATACTTGGAACAGACCAATAACAAGCAGTAAGATTTAAATGGTAACAAAAAATTGCCAACAACAAGAACAAAAATTCCAGGGCCAGACAGATTCATAGCTGAATTCTATCAGATATTCAAAGAAGAATTGGTACAAATCTATTTACAGTGTTCCACAAGTGTAATCATTCTATGAAATCAGCATCACACTAATACCAAAACCAGGAAAGGATATAACAACAACAACAACAACAACAAAACTCAAAAAACTACAGACAAATATTCCTGATGAATATAAATGCAAAAATCCTTAACAAAATATTAACTAACAGAATCCAACAGCATATCAAAAAGATAACCCACCATGATCAAATGGTTCTCATACCAGGAATGCAGGTGTGCTTTAACATACACAAGTCAAAAAATGTGATACACCATATAAACAGAATTAAAAACAATAATCACATGATCATCTCAATAGATGCACAAAAAGCATTTGACAAATCCAGCACCCCTTGATGATTAAAACCATCAGCAAAATTGTCATAGAAGGTACTACTTTATTACCTTCATAGAAGGTATTACTTTAATGTAATAAATGCCATCTATGACAAACCCACAGCCAACATAATACTGAACGGGGAAAAGTAGACAACCTTCCCTCTGAGAACTTGAATAAGACAGGGATAACGACTCTCACCACTTCTATTCAACATAGAACTGAAAGTCCTAGTCAAAACAATCAGATAAGGAAAATAAATAAAAGACATCCAAATTGGTAAACACTCGCTGTTTGCTGATGATCTGATTGTGTTCCTAGAAAACCCTAAAGACTCATCTAAAAAGCTCCTAGAACTGATAAATGAATACAACAAAGTTTCAGGATACAAAATTTATGTATACACATGATTAGTTCTGCTATACACTAACAACAACCAACCTGAGAATCAAATCAAGACTTCAACCACTTTTACAATAGCTGCAAAAAAATGAAATAAAATAATTAGGAGTGTACCGAACCAAGGAGGTGAAATACCTCTACAAGAAAAATTACAAAATGCTGCTGAAGAACATCATAGACGATACAAACAAATGGAAACACATCTCATGCTCAAGGATAGGTAGTATGAATATTGTGCAAACGACAATACTGTCAAAAGAAAGCTACAAAATTCAATGCAATTCCTATCAAAATACCACCATCATTCTTGACAGAACTAGAAAACACAATTCTAAAATTCATATGGAGCCAAAAAAGAGCCCCCATAGCCAAAGCAAGACTAAGCAAAAAGAACAAATCTGGAGACATCACATTACCTGATGTCAAACTATACTATAAGGCCATAGTCAACAAAACAGCATGGTACTGGTATAAAAATAGGCACATAGACTAATGGAACAGAGAACCCAGAAATAAAGCCAAATACTTACAGGTAACTGGTCTTCGACACAGCAAACAAAAAACATAAAGTGGAGAAAGGGCACTGTATTCAACACATTGTGCTGGGATAATTGGCAAGCCACATGCAGAAGAATGAAACTGGTTCCTCATCTCTCACCTTATTCAAAGGTCAACTCAAGACACATCAAGGACTTAAATCGAAGACCTGAAACCATAAAAATTTTAGAAGATAACAACTGAAATACCCTTCTAGACATTGGTTTAGGCAAAGATTTCATGACCAAAATCACAAAAGCAAATGCAAAAAAAAAATAATAATAAAATAAATAAATAAATAAATAGGTGGAACTTAATTAAACTAAAAAGTTTCTTCACAGCAAAAGAAACAGTCAACAGAGTAAACAGACAACCATAGACTGGGAGAAAATCATCAAAATCTATGTATCTGACAAAGAGTAATATCCAGAATCTACAAGGAACTCAAACAAATTAGCAAGAAAACCATAAACAATCCCATCAAAAAAATGGGGTAAGGACATGAATAGTCAAGTCTCAAAAGAAGATATACAAATGACAAACAAACTTATGAAAAAATGCTCAACATCACTAATGATCAGGGAAATGCAAATCAAAACCGCAATGTGATACCATCTTACTCTGCAAGAATGGCCAGCATCAAAAAATCAAAAAATAATAGATGTTGGCAGAGAAGCGGTGAAAAGGGAACACTTTTTGACTGCTGGTGGGAATATAAACTAATACAACCGCTGTGGAAAACAGTGTGGAGATTCCTTGAAGAACTAAAAGTAGAACAACCATTTGATCCAGCAATTCCATTACTGGGTATCTACCCAGAGGAAAAGAAGTAATTATACAAAAAAGATACTTGCACACACATGTTTACAGCAGCACAATTCCCAATTGCAAAAATATGGAACCAGCCCAAATGCCCATCAATCAATAAATGCATAAAGAAATTGTGGCATATATATATATATACCATGAGAATACTATTTAGCCATAAAAAAGGAATGAAATAATGGCAGTTACAGCAACCCCATTGGAATTGGAGACCATTATTTTAAGTGAAGTTAACTCAGGAATGGAAAACCAAACATCACATG
>NW_016828377.1:10774-23233 GCF_001698545.2 Rhinopithecus bieti
TAATATCTCTATTTACATATCAAAGCAAACGAAGGATCTAAGCTCAATGGAACTCTAAGGGTATGTGAAAGTATTCTATGAAACAGGAGTTTCAAAAATTTTCCTTCCTAAAGCCAGGCTACCTCCTTTTTATTTTATTTTATTTATTTTATATTAAAATAATCTTTAATATTTGTGGGTACAATGACTAGCATGCTGTAGTATTTTACTGACACAACCAAGATAAGTCTGAGAAAGAGTTAAAAGATACTATACAAGAGGTTTTTGAATTAAGTAACTGTTTTCAGTAAAGATATAAGGAAAAGGAGAAGTCAGTTTAAGGATCTGGGCCCACTCTCATGGTTTTACTGTTTTGGACATCTACAGAATTACACACAGAAGTGATCAATAGAAGTTCTGCATTTTATGAAAAAGGACTAACATCCCATAACCAAAAGGTACTTAACTTGATTTTTACTGTGTATTGAAAAATATTTTAAATGATCATCTTAACTTTTGTACATTTATTAAAATGTAGTTTTTGTTTAGTAGGATTCTTAGCTTTCTTCTCTTTGCGCAGCCTGGAGTACACAGTACAGTATATAGAAACAAATGCTAAGCTGAAGTGGAGTTAAAAATCTGGCCTATCAGAGATGTCATCAGCAAGGTTCCCTTGATCATTTGGCACTGAATGCTTCCTATAAAGATATGAAAACTAAAGGCTAAAGATTTGTATGAAATAATAATATTAGGTTGGTGCAAACATTATTGTAAGAATCTCAACAAGGAGGACATAAAATATTCAGAGGTTGATGTCTTTTTATCAGATATTTGTGTTTAAAAGTTTTCTATAAGTATTCAAATAATTTTCTTTCACAATTGAACTGTCATCTCTTAAATTTAAACTATTCTAAAATGGCATTTTTGCTGAATTTAATTTATAAGAAATGAGAGTTACTTTTTATTTCATCAAATCAAAACCTTGTTCTTCAATGAAATAGCACTTATAATAGTAATTATGATGATTCTTCACATTCATGAAGTGCTTTTACTTTCTCTTAAAATTCCTTTGAGGAAGGAAAAGGAAGGACCAAACAGATTTAGATGGAATGTTTATTTCCCCTTCCATCAAACTGTTAATTGCTTGTTAACTTTTCTCTGCCCCTCTCCCTGTCTCTCTGTCTCTCTCAGTTGCTCACTCCCTCTTGCCTTCCTTTTGTTTCTCTGTTAACATGTCTTGAATCTTTGGTATGACTCAGGTTTTTTACCCTCTTTGGGAGCTTTTTTCAGGGTTTCTTAATTGTCTTTTTCATTATTACTATAAATATGTTTAGCATAAATTATGTGTAGGGCCAAGTGCTAGATACTTAAAATCACTGAAGGTTTAGGTATACTCGTAACACATTCAATATTTATGTTTCCTATTACTGTTTCCTGTTATATGCTCTTACATTTTTGTAATTTAATGCTGCACAGCCCAAAATACAATTCCAAGGCACAAAGGCATTTAAATACATCCTTGAAGTTGTTGAGAATGATTATTTTGCTTTCCTTCAACAAATGTTTATTGAGTATCTACTATGTGCTAAGCACTGTATTTCATGCTAGAGATATAAATGAAGAATAACATAGTACCTCTTCTCAAGAAATCATAATCTTAATGATGAAAACAGACATGACAACTGATGAATATAGAGCAATTATAAGTCTGATAATAAAGGAATAAGAGTTTTATGGGAGGGAACGGAAAGAGCTCACAAGATTGCTTGAAGGATGAGTCAGAACAAGGCTCACAGAGGTGGGTTTTAATGATGAAGGACTTTGCCAAGTAGATGATAATTAATAATAATAATAATAATAATAATAATAATAACAATGTCCTTTATTGGGCCCCTACTAGGTCCCAGGCAATAGGCTGAGTATAATGGTTATTTCCTCTGTTTTGCAAATGAGATAGCTGAGGTTCAAGAGGTTAAGTAACTTCTCCAAGATCACACAGGAAGTAAATAGCAGAAGCAGAATTTAAACCCCAGTTTACCTCATTCTACCTACATGGTACTACTATACTTTGCCACCGTTTTACAGTTCTCCTTATAATACGGTTTTGTAAAATGTTATTTTTTGAACCTTTAATAATTTGTTTCCAAATTTTTTTAAACTTACATTTTGCATTTTATTATGTGTGTTAATTAAAAATTAGTCTGAGTGCGTATATATAAAGTATATTCAACAGTGATTTCAGCCCTACCTATCTCTTAGGGTTTTTATGAGACTCCAATGATAGGAGACTTTTAAAAGTTCTTTGAAAATTTGACAGATAAAACAAGTACTTATTATTATTCACAATGTATTTTCCAGTCACAAAAGTTTGCTCAGTTTTTGTCATTTTAAGGTTTACTTTCACTCTAAGGATTATTTCCTTGTGTCTGTTGAGTTTACCTTTGCATGTCTGTGGATGTTTCCAGGTTCTACTTCTTTACAATTATATTTAATTGATTTACAGTTAGAATTGTGATTTGGCAGTAATTACTTGATCATCTGTAGGTGATATCAATCTAACTAATTATTTGTAAATTGGCTGCCAATTAGTTACTTTCATTTTCCACTTTTGCATAATTTTGTACATGCATGCACGTGTATGTGGTATAGCTCTATAATATATTACAGCAGTACTAAAGCCAAGTGTAACTGACTTAAACTTCATTTTAAGACACTGTCATATGCATACCACAAACTTCAGGTCTTTGACATTTCTTTAATGCTCAATCCGATTGTAGCACCAGTAATTTATTAATATTTTTAAAAAATTTTTGAATGACATTTTCCAACAAGTAGTTACTTTTGGACACGTTTCTATGATATTTACTAAGAGCTAAGCATGTGACTTTGCATTATTTGTTTTAATAGTTTTGTATACTTCCATTGACTTTTATCTTTAAGTATTTTTTTCTGCATTTTTATTTTTTTATTTTTTTTCTGGAGATGGATTCTTGCTCTGTTGCCCAGGGCCCAGGCTGGAGTGCAGTGGCACAATCTTGGCTCACTGCAGCCTCCACCTCCCAGGTTCAAACAATTCTCCTGCCTCAGAATCCCGAACAGCTGAGACTACAGGCACATGCCACAACACTCCGCTAATTTTTTTGTGTTTTTAGTAGAGACGGGGTTTCACTGTGTTAGCCAGGATGATCTCGCTCTCCCGGCTTCCTGATCCACCCATCTCGGCCTCCCAAAGTGCTGGGATTACAGGTGTGAGCCACCGCTCCCAGTCATTTTTGCATTTTTAACCAGAAACTTATTCTCAGTCTCCCAGGATCTGGATTATAAGACCTTTGCACTACTTCATTTATTTAAAAAATAGCAAATTCAGGCCGGGCGCGGTGGCTCAAGCCTGTAATCCCAGCACTTTGGGAGGCCAAGACGCGCGGATCACGAGGTCAGGAGATGGAGACCGTCCTGGCTAACACGGTGAAACCCCGTCTCTACTAAAAAAATACAAAAAACTAGCCGGGCGATGTGGCATGCGCCTGTAGTCCCAGGTACTCGGGAGGCTGTGGCAGGAGAATGGCGTAAACCCAGGAGGCAGAGTTTGCAGTGAGCTGAGACCCAGCCACTGCACTCCAACCTGGGCGACAGAGCAAGACTCCATCTCAAAAAAAAAAAAAAAAATAGTAAATTCGATGCTGGGCGAGGTGGCTCACCTCTGTAATCCCAGCACTTTGGGAGGCTGAGGCGGGCCGATCACCTGAGGTGGGGAGTTCGAGACCAGCCTGACCAACATGGAGAAACCCTGCCTCTACTAAAAATACAAAATTAGCCTGGCATGGTGGCGCATGCCTGTAGTCCCAGCTACTCGGGAAGCTGAGGCAGGAGAATCACTTGAACCTGGGAGGTGGAGGTTGCGGCGAGCGGAGATCGCACCATTGCACTCCAGCCTGGGCAACAAGAGCAAAACTCCATTTCAAAAAAAAAAAAAGTAAATTATTTCTGATGGTTTTAATAGTGATGAATCTGTCATTTCTCTTTTTATTATATATTCAGTATTTGCCTCAAATATTAATAGGATTTATTTGTCCCAAAGATGTGGGGATTTAAAAAAGTCATAGATAGGTTTACTATTCACTTCTATTTTCCTCTTCATTCAAGCTACATCTTAGAATTTTAGAACTTCATGGAGTTGTAGACGTATCTTTGATTGAATCAGCTTGCCAGCAAGATAGTGACGATGTTGTGCCCAGAGTGAGAATGGAATTATCCATACTTTCTGATCCTTGTATGGATTTTCATTAAGTTAATTATTTTCTAAAATTATTTTATATATTGGATATAAATATTGACTTGTATGAAGAAGCTTTTCTTTTAAATGAGTTTTATCTTACTTTACTGTTTCAATTTTATTATAGAAACAAAGTATACATGTGCAGGTGTGTTACAAAGGCATATTGTGTGATGCTAAGGTTTGAAGTACAACTGAATCCACTACTCAAGTAGTGAGCATAGTACTCAACAGGTTATTTCCCAACACTTGTCCCCCTCCATCTTTTCCTCCCTTATTTAATGTCTCCATAATATCTCTTGGTTTAAATTAGCGGGTTTTTTTTTCCTAATTAACTAACAAAAGTAAAATAGGTAAAATGAATATCTCTTTCTCCGTGGATATTTGTCGTAAGATAATAGTATGATCTATGTTTGAGTAATAAGTTAGTCTACAGAATTCAAACCGAAGTTTAGAATACTTAAGAAGGCTATGTAAAGTAAGGAGTATAAAGAGTCTTGATATATAAAGTTGTCCCTCCTCCCCACACTGAGATCTTAAAACAGAACTGAGAATATAAAAACACTTTGTGGAATACAGCAATAATAAAAAGGAAAAGCAGCTCTACTTATCAAGTATTTTATAAGTAATCCCCACAATCCCTTCCACTATGTGCTATAAATTTTCTCTAAATTAATCAGCTACAAACTCAATTAAGGAATTGTGTCTCAGAGTTCTCACTCATAAGTGGGAGTTGAACAATAAGAACACACGAACACAGGGAGAGGAACAACACACACACCGGGGCCTGTCAAGGTGGGTGGGGAGCAAGGGGAGGGAGAGCATTAGGATAAAACCTGATGCATGTGGGGCTTAAAACCTAGACGATCGATTGATGGGTGAAGCAAATCACCATGGCACGTGTATCCCTATGTAACAAATCTGCACATTCTGCACATGTATCCTGGAAGTTAAAGTAAAATAATAATAATGATAAAATAAATTTGTATTTTACCTTCGTAGTCGATTTCCAAGTTCTTATACTGTGGAAACTCATTCCATCAAAATTGGCTATAGAATTAAATTCAACATAAGTTATATCCACATTATACCTGTTCCAAAGGAACATACTTATTCAAATATCTGAAATCTTTCTTCATATTGTAGTCTAACCCACATAGATGCAGTATGGAGCCTGAGACCCATTTTTGAAGAAAGGTACAACAGATGATTTTTTATCTTGTATTATACACTCCTAGGAAAGCTTAGATAAGATCATCTCCATTGTAGCTCTAGAATTCTATCATTTAGAACTATATGCAAGAGAGAAGAACATCAATTATTCTAGTTAAACCTGAGAACAAAAAAAATGCCAATTATGAGTAAGTCAGTGATGTGTGACCCCATATGTATTTTCTTGAATTTCCAGGAGAATATAAAGAGATGACAAAGAATCAGTGAACAAATTTTTTTTCTTGTGGTTTATAACAACCACATGTTATATTATCACATATACTCCCTTTTAGGTGAAATCTGAGTAAATAGACAGAGGTATGTATTGCAATATTTCCAGAATAACTTCTGGGGTATCATCCTGGAACACAAGTGTATAAGTGTATAGTAAATAGTCTCAGGCAACTGGAAACTGAAATCTGCACCCATATTATTACTGAGAGGAAGTTGAAAATTTACCAAAAAAATAAGACCCTTGTTATCAGCTAAAATGTTAGATTGTAAAAATCAGGGAAACTAAACAATTCTTACATCTGATACATGAGATACATTCCACATTCATTTAACTGAAATTTACTAAGTATACACCACAGGAATAGTCCTGGGCTAGGTGCTGTTAAACACAAAGAAGTACACAGCATGAAAGCTGTACTTAAAGCATGTATGCCATATGCAGAGAGACAAAATAAATGTACATTAAAGCTACTGAGTAATTCATGAGTATAAGCAAGTACCACAAAGCATAAAGTTATATTAAAATGAAAGGTCAGATTTAAATGATCAGTATTGTGTGAGTTGAGAGCAGAGAGAACAATGTGTACTGGCTTGATCAGGGAAGGCTTTCTGAAGGAGGTGAGACTTGAGGTGGACCAAAAAGTGATTCTGGGTGGTAAGGAACTGGATAGATAGCAGTAAGGAGCGGGGGCTATTCAGTGTCTGAAGGAACATGAATAGTAAATAAAGTCTTAAAAGCTGTACTTGAGGCCGGGCGCGGTGGCTCAAGCCTGTAATCCCAGCACTTTGGGAGGCCGAGATGGGTGGATCACGAGGTCAGGAGATCGAGACCATCATGGCTAACACGGTGAAACCCCGTCTCTACTTAAAAAATACAAAAAAACTAGCCGGGCAAAGTGGCGGGCGCCTGTAGTCCCAGCTACTCGGGAGGCTGAGGCAAGAGAATGGCCTAAACCTGGGAGGCGCAGTTTGCAGTGAGCTGAGATCTGGCCACTGCACTCCAGCCTGGGCGACAGAGCGAGACTCCGTCTCAAAAAAAAAAAAAAAAAGCTGTACTTAATTGTTGCAGGATCCTGTTTTTGAAAGAAGCATTAGGGAAGAGCAGCAAGAGACTAGCAGTCCTAGACCCCTGGGCTGAGTCAGATGCTACCATGGCTTGGCCAAGGATTGGTCCTGTTGTCATACATTGTGTCTACAAATTACTTTGTTGAGTGAATTTTATTATTTCCTACTCCCAACTTATCATAAGTCAATCAATTACCATGTGACCTTTTGCAAATAAGTAAAAGCCTTACAGCTAAGCATATATAATATGGCAGAGCAGTTTCTTCTTATGTTTGTGAACTAGTCAGACCTATACTTTAAGAAGGGTCACCCACAGATGTTTGACAGAAAGAGAAGGGAAAGAGAGAGAAAGAAATCCACCCACTGTGAACACGCTGAATTATTCTTACCAGGGCATCTGTGTGAATGATGCAAGCTGCGCAAAAATATTAATTTTAAGTGTGGCATGTTCTGTGCAAGTCTGTCAAAAGACAAATACAGGCCAGGCGCAGTGGCTCACGGCTGTAATCCCAGCACTTTGGGAGGCCGAGGTGGGTGGATCACCTGAGGCCAGGAGTTCTAAACCAGCCTGGCCAACAGGGTGAAACCCTGTCTCTACTAAAAATACAAAAACTCACTGGGCATGGTGGTGGGCTCCTGTAATCCCAGTTCTCAGGAGGCTGTGGCAGGAGAATCACTTGAACCCAGGAGGCAGAGGTTGCAGTGAGCCGAGATCACACCATTGCACTCCAGCCTGGGTGACAAGACTGAAACTTCATCTCAAAAGAAAATATAAATAAATAAAAGACAAATACAGACCATGGAATTATATATATATATATNTCCAAAAGTTTTCCAAGTCCAGATAATTGATCTGATAATAGCTCCTTGTCTCCTGGAGTTTGCGATAAGCATTAAATGGAGGAAAGAATAGGGACAAATAGGAAGGAAATTGTTCACACCTTCAGTTCCCCATATCGGAAAGGCAGATTCATTAGATATTCATCCTCTAGCAGACGAACCTAGGGTCTCTGAATTTCTCTAAGTGAGTTTATTTTTAATGCTAGCCGTTTCAGAAAACCCCTGACATATTCTAGGTTAGTTAAAAGGAAGAAGTTTACATCCTGAGGAAGACTAAGTTGGTTGAGGTCTGGGAAAGAGTTATTTATTCTAAAGAAGGCTGGAAAGTGAACAGGAAACATGAAGAGAAAAAATATACATTTTGGCCTTCAAAGCATTTTTTGGCTTTTGTTTCATAACCCTAATCTTTAACATTAGATTATAAGCCTCTAAATTTTTCTTTTACTTTTAGTGGTTAAATAACTATTAGTAATATAATAAAGCAAATCCTTCCCAATTTAAAAATGACCTTAGAAAGGAAACAAAACAAAATATATTGAATATTTACTATACTATAGGATTATGTTATAGATTCTAAGTTTGATTAGCATACTGGATCCTTGAGACATTTATGTGATTCACACTAACACTTATTATCATTCAATTATGCCACACTTAAAAAGTAATTCCACTATCACAGTGGAAAGAGGTTATGGACAATAATGCCCATTTTAACAAGGTGGACTCACCCAGAATTACTATACCATTTTCACTTTTCCCAAATGTGGAAAAACATAACAGTGTGCTGCCTTCCAGAAAATACAACATAATAGCTAAATTTTATTGAAATTTTACCTGAATACTTTGAAGAAGTCATTTCTCCCCGCCTATTTGGCTTAGAGATGACTGTGCTTCAGTGCAGGTGTATGAATAGTAGTTTTAGAAGAGTCTTTAGTTTTTTGAGAGTCATGTAAAAGCTGTTTGTTGTTATAAACCTCTCTCAAGTATAAAGAACATTGAGTTCCAGTATTTGCTATTTCCTTCTGAGCAGATGTTTGGCATCTTTTGTTTTTTTGGAGTCAAATCAGAAATTTTGGCTACCAAGTAGGAAATCATATCCACTGAGTATAGAAGTTAGCCAATATTGTGTGTGTGTGTATGGGGGAGGGGGGACGGGGAGCTTTCTAGCCTTCTAATCCAAACACTTGAAACTTTGCAAGTGTCATATGGACAGTTCTCTGCATTCCGTTTTGTTAATGTGCAAGCTGAATGGCATTAATTTGGGATTAGAGAAGTTACAAAATTCCTGTCGTTTGTACTTTCATTCTTATTAAAATGAGTCAACACTGAAAATTCAGAAAATCTGTGGGCTATCTGCCTTTTCCATACTTCTCTGGTGCTTCTTTAATCCAAGGAGCTGGAGAAAATATATAATATATTATATATTCAGGAGAGAGCTCCTTGGAAATTTTTCCTCCCAGCCCTGACTGTGAAAGGACAATTTTGCTCATTATAATCTATGTGGACTGTTGCAGCACACATGTTACTTGAACACCATTGAAACTGAGCTCAGTGGTTTTCTTGTTCCATTGCACAAAACAATCAAAGACTTTTTTCTGATCAATTGCATACATTGATTTTATGTATCACTTCTCTAGAAAATGCAGTTAACTGTCAGGAAAAAGCTTTGGATGGATGCATCGCTGATATATACGTATATGTACATATACGTATGTATCATTGGCCATGAGTACTGGCTTGCTTAAGACACACAATCAGATGCAACAGATTGGTCTCAGCTTTACTGATATTGCTCTTGGCCTGTTGGATATTACTCACTATCATATCACCAAAAGATTTGGAATAGATAAAAAACCAGAGTGAAGTTTGATTAGATCAGTTGTCGTGTACTTTCCACATTGTACAAACCCTCTTTGTACCTGCTATGGTGCTATTCCCATAATCAGTTTGAATAGTGATGCTAAATAAATCTTTAGCTGTTTTCCTCATGAAATTTATTTACTCAAACAGTTATGTTATACAAAAAGTTTTGGTGCCACAAAAGAAATTACACTAGAATATAAAATTTTATTTTTAATTCTCAGCAAGGCAAGGTACTTCTATAGAAGGGTGCACCCTTACAGATGGAGCAATGGTGAGCGCACTCTTCGACAAGGGAGGGGAAGGGATTTTTATCCCTCAGGCACGTGGCCCCTGCTGCTGTGTCCTTCCCCTATTGGCTAGGGTTAGACTGCACAGGCTAAACTAATTTCAATTGGCTAATTTAAAGATAGTGACAGGGTGAGTGGTTTGGCGGGAAAATGGTTCTGACAGAGCAGGTAATCTGAATGAATCAAGGTGGAGTAGGTAATTGGAATGAGTAAGGGTGGAGCCAGTGAAAAAGGTTGCTTTGTGAGGAAGTTAAGCTTAAAAGTAGAAGGCAAAGAATTGAACATACTGACATATTGATTCTTTGAAAAGAAATTTAGAACTCATATCTAACAGTTAAACAATATGATCTGTATTGTCTGATATAAGAAAAAATCCAGACATAAGATGATTCTAGGTTTAGTACATTCAATGTCTCAGTAATACAAAATACCAAAGTTGTTGCTAATGTTTTTGTCTGCAACTCCAAGCATTTCAGGTTGGCTGTAAATAGCAGAAGTTTAATTCAGCTACTATGAGTCTTAATTTGTTTGTTATTATATACCAAATGTTTTGACATATATTACCTTATTCAATACATATAAAATAGTTCTTATGTGTTATAACAGATACTAATGACTGTATATCCAACAGAAATCCACTCCTCCCCTTCCTCCTTCTTAACAAGACACTATTTTTTACTTCTGTGGGACTTTTTTTCTTTAGGGCTTTGTATTTAAGATAAGTGAATGTTATTCCTAATCCAGGGAATGAGTGTCAACAAATGTTGACAAGATAAGTGATGTAATTTTTCTGGCCAGTGATTAGTTTTGTTACAGGCATGGGACACATTTCTGATGAATGAGACCAGAGAGAAAGATTTTGGGAAGCATTAGGAAAACTTTACTTGATGGTTAAATAAAAGAGAACAGATACGTGCAAGAAACACCTACCTTTGTTTTTATTCTTCTGGGCTTTTTGATGTCTGAATCTGATCCCTGAAAGTGCTGCAGCTATCTTGCTCCCATGAAGATACCTAAATTGAAATGCTTGGAATGGCAGAGAAAAACCTTGGCAAGGACTTCAGTTTTTTGTGTCAATGAGCTATTGAATTAACTAAACTTAGAATAAACTTATGTCTGCATTTTTTGTTATGTCAGACAATACAGATCATATTGTTTAAGCTATTTGATTCTGGGGCTTCTGTTACGTTCAAGCAAAAAATATCTAAGCTGATCCATGTATAAGTATTTTTTTTTTTTTTTTTAACAGGGTCTTGCTCTGTCTCCCAGCCTGGAGTGCAGTGGCACTATCTTGGCTCACTGCAACCTCCACCTTCCAGGTTCAAGTAATTCTCATGCCTCAGACTCTTGAGTAGCTGGGATTACAAGTGTGTTCCACCACATCTGGCTAATTTTTGTATTTTTTAGTAGAGACGGGGTTTTGCCACATTGGCCAGGCTGGTCTTGAAATGCTGGCCTCAAGTTATAGGACTGCCTCAGCCAAGTGCTGGAATTACAGGCATGAGCCACTTTGCCAGACTAATCTCAAACTCCTGACCTCAGTTGTCCACCTGCCTTGGCCTCCCAAAGTGCTGGGATTACAGGTGTGAGCCACTGCACCCGATGCTACATTTCCCCTAATTGAATGAATGTGGTAGTATACTTAGCGTTTCATTTTACTCCAAGAGTCTTTCAAGTGAATAAACAATCTGTGAAAATGTGTTTTGTATTCTCTGTACAAAACCAATATGTTATGTTACTTCCACTTCATCTTCCACACCCAATCCTTAAGATCATTTTGGGCCAATGAAGGTATTTATGACTATGAAGCTATTAGATTCTCAATTAAAAAAAACACAAATTGTAACTTAAATACATGCAACACTGGAGGTGAGGGGAAAAAATGTTTGAATAAACAGTAATAACTGGTGTATCACAAAGACAAGTATAGGCCAATATAGAACAATGACAGGATGTTCTTAAAAGAATGATATAGAAAAAAAAATTAGGCTTATTAGATATTATATTAAAATCTCTTAGCTAAACCTGTAAAATGAAGAAGAAAATAATCACTATCTAGATGAATAATTCAAAATGAGATTTTAAATTTAATATATAAAAATGTAAGGAAAGAAATCATACATAAAATTTGAAAAGTAAATCTTATTCAGTAAAATTTGATTATACTCTGGGGAAAATCATGTTGAACAAATAATACTTGATATTTTATAAAACATAGGTTTTAATTTTGTCAAAGAATAAAAGTTTTGATTTTCTGATGTATTTAAAAGATTGTTGATGGTAAGACTATGTTAATTATACACTGTTCACAATAGCAAATACATGGAATAAACCTAAATGCCCATCACTGATAGAATGGATAAAGAAAATGTGGTACATATACACCATGGAATACTATGCAGCCATAGAAAAAAAACAAACACAAGATTGGCCAGGTGCTGTGGCTCACGCCTGTAATTCCAGCACTTTGGGAGGCAGAGGCAGGCAGATCACCTGAGGTCGGGAGTTAGAGACCAGCCTGATCAACATGGAAAAACCCCGTCTCTACTAAAAATACAAAATTAGCCAGGCGTGGTGGTGCATACCTGTAATCCCAGCTACTTGGGAGGTTGAGGCAGGACAATCGCTTGAACCTAGGAGGCGGACATTGCAGTGAGCCAAGATTGCACCATTGCACTCCAGGCTGGGCAACAAGAGCAAAACTCC
>NW_016828377.1:24334-28416 GCF_001698545.2 Rhinopithecus bieti
TCTATTGCTATCTCTTCAGCCTAATGGATTGATAATGTTCAAGTTTTCTCTTTCCTTGTTGACCTTCTGCTTAGCTGTTGTAGGCATTATTGAAAGTGAACTATTGAATTCTCTCCATTATTTTGAATTGTTTGTTTCTCCTTTTAAAGTTTTTGTTTCATGTATTTGGGAGCTCTGTTGTTAGGTGCATATGTTTTAAAAATTGTTATATTTTCCTAATGGATTGTCCTTTAAAAATTGTAAAATATTCTCTTTACCTTCAGTAAGGTTTTCTTGTTTTAAAATCTATTTTTGCCTGACTTTTTGGTATATTAGCCCCTCCAGATTTCTTATGGTTGCTATGGAGTATCATTTTCCAGCCATTTGCTTTCAATCTGTTCGTATCTTTGAATTTAAAGTGTGTCACCTATAAACAACAGTAGTTGAGTAATGTTTTTGTTTTGATTATAGTGTTCATTCCCTTCACATGTACCATAAATACTGATAAAGTTGGATTTAAATGTCATTTTACTGTCATTTTATGTGTCATGTTGTTTTCATGTGTCTATTCCTCCTTTACTGTTTTTAAAATTAATTGAATATTTTCTAGTGTAACATTTAAATAGCTTCTAATGACTTTTTTACTCTTTTCTGAATTTTTTAGTAGCTGCTCTAAAGCTTATTTATCTTAACTTATAAGAATGTACATCACATTTATACTAACAGTTCTGGTGAAACAAATGTTCCTTCTACATAGCTCTATTTTATCTTCCCCCTTGTTTTTCTATTAACATGTAACATATATCTATATATGTTGCTAATGTAATGATATGTTGTTATATTTATTACTCTGTATAATTTTATGTCTGTTAGGAATGCTGGGTATGATTTGATGATTTTTATCCTACTTGGAGTTTGTTGAATTTCTTAGATATTTAGATTAATGTTTTTCATCAAATTTGGGCCTTTTTCAGATTATTTTTCTAGTATTTCCCCTTTCTAACTCGACTTTCCTTCTGGTACTCTCATTATGCATATGTTGGTGTTCTTAATGGTGTCCCACATTTTTCTGAAGCTTTTTACATTTTTCTTCATTCTTTTTCTCTCTGTCCTTAAAATTGCACAATATCTATTGATTTAACTTCCCTGATTCTGTCATCTGCCAGTTCAAATATATTGCCAATTTTCTCTAGTGAACTTCCCCTTTGGGTTGCTGTACTTTTAGATTTTAGCTTTTATATTTTTCTATCATATATATATCTCTACTGATATTCTCTATTTGGTGTAACATTGTCTTTATCTACCTTTACTTTTTAAAGTCAGATTTTCTTTTATTTCTTTAAACAGAGTTATGATGACCACTTTGGAGTTTTTGTCAGTTGGCTATGACATCTAGGCCCTCTCCCAGTTTCTATTGCCTGCCTGTTCTTTTCACTGCGCATGAAGAAATACCTTCCTGTTTCTTTACATGTGTCCTAGTTTTTTTTTTCCTGAAAACTGGATATTGTATTAATATATTTGAATGCCTTGAGCTACTGAGTCCCTCTTTTATCTCTGGGATTCATTATGTTGTCATTTACCTCTTTATTTTAAAATTTGGTATATTCATTTCCTATTGTTTTATAATGGATTACTACAAATATGTTGAATTAAAACAAACTTGTGGTCTGTTTGGAGGTCAGTAGTCCAAAATGGTTTTCAGTGGGATAAAATCAAGGAGACATTTTTTGTCACTCCAGGTAGGTTACCTTCTTTCTGGAGGATTCAAGAATCAATTTCCTTGACTTTTCCTGATTCTATATTTGGCTTACATTTTTTTTTTGGCTTATGGCCCCCTTCCATTTTCATTTAATAGATAGTCAAGTCTTCCCTGTGTTGCATCATGCTGACACTGAATTTACTGTCTCCCTCTTTGATTTTATAAGGACCATTGTAATTACATTGGGCCCATCTAAATAATCCAGGAGACTCTCCCATTTCAAAGTTAACTAATCAGCAACCTTAACTTATTGCGGGAACTGGTCAGCAACTCTCAATGCAATGGGGCTCTCTTTGCTCCCAGGCAGATCATCAGGTCAAGAAATAATAGACACACACAAGATAGTGAAAACTGCGTCCGGGGGGTCACCACCTTCTGGTCATGCAGTGCCAGCAGTGCATTGGATATGCCAGCATTTATTATTAAGTTTAGTGAGGGTGGGGGTAGGTTAGTGAGGGATTTAGGGTCATTTGATTATGAGGTGAGATGGTCACATGGGGATGAAGTAATTCTTTAACATAACATCTGTATGCAGAAGTACAGTATACAGAGACAAGAATTTACAATATAGTGTGTGCATCAGTAATTTCTAACAGAGCCTTATAACAGAAACACAGTCTTTCCATAACCTATGATTAGCAAGATATTAATCAGCAGTAACAGTTGCAGCAAAAGCTGGTTACAAACAATCCATAGAAACAGGACGTGAAGCTAGACAATCAGTTAGACCAGAAATTTTCAGAAGGGAGTATGCCTTAACCCTAAAGAGGTCTAGAAGAGCCATGGCAAGATGAGGGCATTTATAGCCCTATCTTATCCATATGGACAGGTGCCCCCAATGCATCCATTTATAAGTTCTCCACAAGGGTCACATTCCATTCCCAGAGCTATGAACATCTGCTTTTCTGGGATAGGAATCTTGGTGATGTGAAACCTCCCTGACTGCACGCCCATTCATAGGCTCTCTGCAGGGGGAAGCACATCACGCACTGTTGGCTCATTCTGGCCGTCCAAACTGGCATTGTCTTTACACAATCCCACATGCAATTTTGTATTTGCAATAATCAGGAGCATTTCATCTTTTATTCCGAGCATTAGTTTCAGGGGGTCTCCCTGCATCTCCCCCTTTTCTCTGATTTAAATGAACCATAGCAATTATAACTTGGTGCTGATTATGAATGAAGAATATTTTTTCCAATTTAACACATGAACAGTAAACCAATAGCACAAATTATACACAAAACAAAATTAATGATAGTGGATCTTCCCAAAGATTTTACCCATTGAAAGGAGTTGAGATTAGATAGCCCCATAGAGATACCATCTAAAACTTCAGCACTGGGTAAAGCAGTTAAGTGTGCTTGAGAGGCCTAAAAAATCTATTCTTTTAGCTTGCTTATGTCTAAACTTAAATTATCTTTCACTTCCTTGTAAATGGTGTTTTACTGATTCACAATTGTGAACAGACTCATTACATTGAAATGGAGTTATACAAATATCAGAAGTATTCCAATCACATGGCGTTTGTAATCTATGTTCTAAATCATAATTCTATCTCCCACCCATGTAACAGTTTCTTAGATCATTAATGTGATTGGCCAATTTTGATCAATACCTGATTGAGAATTCCACATCTGGTAGAATTTTTTTGCCATTTATCCACAAAATGAACAGTTTGAACAGATTGATGTAATGCAACTCCAGCAGTAGCAGCAGTCACAGTCACAACAATCAAGCCCATTACTACTGCAATTAATGTAAAATAAATTGTGTACTCCTTTTAAGAATTTTTTGTAAAATATTGTTAATAACATGGATAGAAGGTGAAGATTTCCAAGGCCTATATAAGGCTACAGGGAGCCAAATAACTTCTCTGCCTCTAACTATTAAAATACAATGATATTGATTAAAGGATGAGTCAATACAAATATAGGTAACAATCAAGATAGGTAATTATGTTGGTTTTGAGCTAATATGCATCTTTCCTGCTAATAACATATATGGTGGTTTAACACAACTTTTAAGTGGTACAGTTTTGTTGGACTCCATATAGATAGTATATACATTTTGGGATGGTACTCTTTTTTGTAAATGTGGAGTTGGGGGGGATAGGTTGTATGAGAGGTGGTGGGGCAACATTAGCAATGCCATGTTGGGTGCCAGATATTGCGGGATCTGGCCAGCAGCCTCCAATGCAACAGGGCTCTCTCTTTGTTCCCAGGTGGATTGGCAGGTCGAGAAATAACAGACACACACAAGACAGTGAAAGCTGAGTCCAGGTGTGTCACTGCCTTCTGGTCCTGTGGTGCCACCAATGCACTGGATATACCAGCATTTATTATTA
>NW_016828378.1:0-3424 GCF_001698545.2 Rhinopithecus bieti
TTCTCCTAGAGGATTTGGAATCGCTTTTGGAGAAAAGCTACCAAGAGATATTCAGGAGTATAGGGAGGGCTATGGTGGAAAAGGAAGTATTCTCAGACAAAACTGGAAAGAAGATTTATATGAAACTGCTTTGTGTTAGAAATATTTATTCATCACGCATAGTTAAAACTTTATATTATGCAGTTTGGAACTCCGTCATGCACAGATCCGGGAAGGGACATTCAGGAGCACATTCAGGCCTATGGTGAAAGAGGAGTTATCTTCAGATAAAACTGGATAGAAGCTTTCTGAGAAACTACTTTGTGATGTATGCATCCCACTCAGGGTGTTTTACCTCCTTTCTCACAAGGCAGTGTTTGAACACTGTTCCTTTGAAACCGAAAAGTGATATTTCTAAATGCATTGAGGACTATGGCGAATTCTGAAATATACTGTAATAACATCGAGGAAGAAACGTTCCAGGAATTTACTCTCTGATATGTGCATTCACTTCACAGAGTTAATGCTTACTCTATGTGGCCCAATTTTGAAACTCTGTCTTCTTAGAATCTGTGAAGGGATATTTAGTGACGCCCGGAAGTGAGGAAATGCCTTCTGATGAACCCAGCAGAGAAACGTTCTGACCAACTGCTTTGAGATGTGTGTATTCGTCTCATACAGGTAAACCATTCTTTAGATTGAGCACCTTGAAATCACTGTTTTTTTGGAATCTGAGGAAGTATATTTGGGAACGGCCCTTAAAATATGGGGAAAGAAATGTCCTCAGGTAAAATCCAGAAGGAAGCGTTCTGTGAAACTGCTCTATGTCGCCTTAATTCCTCTCACTCAGTTAAGCCTCTCTTTTCTTTGAGCAGTTTTCTAAACATGTGTATGTTTAGCATGTGATGGGATATTCAGGAGCACTTTGAGGCTAACGGTGAAAAGGAAATATGTTCAGACCGAAACTGGAGAGAAGCTTTCCTAGGAACTCCTTTGTGACATGTGCATTCCAGTCGCAGTTTCGTACCTCTCTTCTCATACAGCGTCAGGGAAACCCTTTTGAAGAAACAGGTCCCAGGTGAAATTCGGGAGACTGTTGATGCCCATGGTGAAAAGGGAAATAGCCTCAGACAAAACTGGAAAGAAGCTTTCTAGGAAACTACTCAGTAATATGTATAATCATCTCACATGGATAAAGCTTTCTTTATATTATGCAGCTTGGGAACTGTCATGCACGGAAAATGAAGGAACCTTCGGGAGCACATTCAGGAGTAGGGTGAAAAGGAAATATCTTCAAATAAAACTGGAAAGAAGCTTTCTGTGAATCTGCTTTTGCTGTGTTTGTTCATCTCACATAGATGAATCTTACTTTGCATTATGCAGCTTGGAAATTCCCTCGTGGATGCATTCGTGAAGTGATATTTGGGATCGCTTTTAGGCCTATGGTGAAATAGGAAATATCGTCAGACTAAAACTGGAAACATTTCTGTGAAACTGCTTTGTGTTAGATATATTTCTTCAACTCGCATAGTTAAAACGTTAATTATATTACGCAGTTTGGAAACTGTCATGGACGGATCCACGAAGGGACCTTCGGGAGCAAATTCTGGACTAGGGTGAAAAGGAAATATCTTCAGATAAAACTGGAAAGAAGCTCCCTGTGAATCTGATTTTGCTATGTTTATTCATCTCATATAGATGAATCTTTCTTTACATTACACAGCTTGGAAACTCCTTGTGGATGGATCCTTGAAGGGATATTTGTGATCACATTCGGACCTATGGTGAAAGAGGAAATATAGTCAGATAAAAACTGGAGAGACACTTTCTGAGAAACTGCTTGGTGATGTGTGCATTCCACTCAGGGAGTTATAGCTTTCTTCTCATAAGGCACAGTATGAACACTGTTCCTGTAAAATCAAAACAGTGATATTCAGAGCACATTGAAGACCATGGCAAAAAGTGAAATGTCGTCCAATAAAAAACAGAAAGAGGCACTCGAAGAAACTGCACTCTGAAATGTCCATTCTTTTCACAGGGTTATAGCTTACTCCACATTTCCCAGTTTGAACGTCGGTCTTTGAGGGTTCCGCGAAGGGATCGTAAGTGGCAACTGGAGGCCTGTGTGAGGCAAGGAAATGCCTTCCATCAACAATCGGAGAGACGATTTCTGTGCAACTCTTTTGTGATGTTTGTATTCATCTCATAGAGTTAAATCATTCCTTAGATTGAGCAGTTTGAAATCACTGTTTCTGTGGAATCTGACAAATGACATTTGGAAATGCTCTTTAGAATATCCTGAAAAAGAAATAACCTCAGAGAGAAACCAGAAGGAAGCTTTCTGTGAAACTGCTCTGTGTCACGTGAATTCTGCTCACACAGTTAAGTTTCTCTTTTCATTGAGCTGTATCATAGCACTGTTTTTGTTTAGTCTCCGAAGGGATATTCTGGAGGACATTGAGGCTTACAGTGAGAAAGGAAACGTCTTCAGATAGAAACTGGAGAGAGCTTTCTGAAAAGCTGTTTTGTGATGTATGCATTCCACTCACAGAAATATACCTTTCTTCTCCTATAGGATTCCGGAATTTCTTTTGGAGAAAAAGCTACCAAGATATATTCAGGAGTATAGCAACGACTATGGTGAAAAAGGAAATATCCTCAGAGATAAACTGGAAAGAAGATTTCTGTGAAACTGCTCTGGGTTAGATATATTTTTTCCTCTTGCATAGTAAAACTTCAATTATATTATGCAGTTTGGAAACCCCGTCATGCACAGATCCGCGAAGGGACATTTAGGAGCACATTCACACCTACGGTGAAAGAGGAGATATCTTCAGATAAAAACTGGATAGAAGCTTTTTGAGAAACTACTTTGTGATGTATGCATTACACTCAGGAAGTTGTCCCTCTTTTCTCACAAGTCAGTGTTTGAACACTGTTCCTGTGAAACCAAAAAAGTCATATTTCGGAACTCATTGGGGATTATGGCGAATAGTGAAATGTATTGAAATAAAATCGAGGAAGAAGCATTCCAGGAATCTGCTCTCTGATATGTGCATTCATTTCACAATGTTAATGCTTAATCTATGTTGCCCAGTTTCGAAACTCTGTCTTTGAAGAATCTGTGAAGGGATATTTAGTGATGCCTGGAGGCTTGTGGTGAGTGAGGAAATGCCTTCTGAAGAAACCTGCAGAGAAATTTTCTGAGTAACTGCTTTTTGATGTGTGTATTCGTCTCATAGAGGTAAACCATTCTTTGGATTCAGCAGCTTAAAATCATTGTTTTAGAGGAATCTGAGGAAGGACATTTGGGAACACTCCTTAGAATATGGGGAAAGAAATATCTTCAGGTAAAATCCAGAAGGTAGCTTTCTGTGGATCTGCTCTGTGTCGTCTTAATTCCACTCACTCAGTTAAGCCTCTCTTTTCATTTAGCAGTTTTCTA
>NW_016828378.1:6158-13653 GCF_001698545.2 Rhinopithecus bieti
TCATCTCACATAGATAAAGCTTTCTTTACATTGCGCAGCTTGGAAACTGTCATGGACGGATCCACCAAGGGACCTTCAGGAGCACATTCTGGACTATGGTGAAAAGGAAATATCCTCAGATAAAACTGGAAAGAAGCTGTCTGTGAGTCTGCTTTTGCTATGTTTATTCATCTCACATACATGAAGCTTTCTTTACATTACGCAACATGGTAACTCCCTCGTGGATTTATCCACGAAGGGATATTTGGGCTGTCATTCGGGCCTGTGGTGGAATGGGAAATATAGTCACGTAAAACAGGAGAGAAGCTTTCTGAGAAACTGCTTGGAGATGTGCGCATTCCACTCAGGGAGTTATAACTTTCTTCTCATAAGTCACAGTCTGAACACTGTTCCTGCAAAACCTAAAGAGTGATATTCAGAGCACATTGAAGACTAGGGCAAAAGTGAAATGTTGCCCAATAAAAAACAGAAAGAAGCACTCGAAGAAACTGCTCTCTGAGATGTCCATTCTTTTCACAGGGTTAAAGGTTACTCTATATTTCCCAGTATGAAAGTCGGTCTTTGAGGGTTCTGTGAAGGGATCGTAAGTGGCAACCGGAGGCCTGTGTGAGGCAAGAAAATGTCTTCCATCAAAATCAGAGAGAAGCTTTCTGTGCAACTCTTTTGTGATGTTTGTATTCATCTCATAGAGTTAAATCATTCCTTAGATTGGGCAGTTTGAAATCAGTGTTTCTGTGCAATCTGAGAAAGGACATTTGGAAACGCTCTTTAGAACTTCCTGAAAAGAAATAACCTCAGAGAGAAACCAGAAGGAAGCTTTCTGTGAAACTGCTGTGTCACGTGAATTTTGCTCACACAGTTAAGCTTCTCTTTTCATTGAGCTGTATCATAACACTGTTTATATTTAATTTACGAAGGGATACTCTGGAGGGCTTTGAGGCTTACAGTGAGAAAGGCAACGTCTTCACATAGAAACTGGAGAGAAGCTTTCTGAGGAGCTACTTTGTGACGTGTGCATTCCACTCACAGAAATTACCTTTCTTTTCCTAGAGGATTAGGGAATCCCCTTTTGTAGAAAAGCTACCAAGAGATATTCGGGACTATAGCGAAGACTATGGTGAAAAGGAAGTATCCTCAGAGAAAACCGGAAAGAAGATTTCTGTGAAACTGGTTTGTGTTAGATATATTTATTAGTCTTGCATAGTTAAAACTTTAATTATATGACCCAGGTTCGAAACTCTATCATGCGCAGATCCGTGAAGGGACTTTCCGGAGCACATTCAGGCCTACGGTGAAAGAGGAGATATCTTCACATAAAACTGGATATAAGCTTTCTGAGAATATACTTTGTGATGTATGCATTCTACTCAGGAAGTTATACCTCTTTTCTCACAAGGCAGTGTGTGAGCACTGTTCCTGTGAAACCGAAAAGTGATATTTCAGAACGCATTGAGGACTATGGCGAGTAGTGAAATATACTGAAATAAAATCGAGGAAGATGCGTTCCAAGAATCTGCTGTCTGATATGTGCATTCACTTCACAGAGTTAATGCTTACTCTATCGTGCCCAGTTTCGAAAATCTGTCTTTGAGGAATGTGTGAAGGGATATTTAGTGACACTCAGAGACTTGTGATGAGCGAGGAATCTTCTTCCGATGAAACCTGCAGAGAAACGTTCTGAGCAATTGCTAAGTGATGTGTGTATTTGTGACCTAGAGTTAAACCATTCTTTGGATTGAGTAGCTTGAAATCACTGTTTTGTGGAATCTGAGGAAGGACCTTTGGGAACGATCCTTAGATTATGGAGAAAGAAATATCCTCAGGAAAATCCGGAAGGAAGCTTTCCGTGAAACTGCTCTGTGTCATCTTTATTCCTCTCACTCAGATAAGCCTCTCTTTTCATTGAGCAGTTTACTAGCCCTGAGTATGTTTCACGTGTGATGGGATATTTCGGAGCACTTTGAGGCTTATGTTGAAAAATGAAATATGTTCAGACCGAAACTGGAGAGAAGCTTTCGGAGGAACTGCTTTGTGACGTGTGCATTCCAGTCACAGTGTTATACATCTCTTCTCATACAGCGTAGGGGAAACCCTTCTGGAGAAACAGGTACCAAGTGATATTCGGGAACATGTTGATGCCGAAGGTGAAAAGGGAAATAGCCTCAGACAAAAACTGGAAGGATGCTTTCTAGGAAACTACTCTGTGATATGTGTAATCATCTCACATAGATAAAGCTTTCTTTACATTACACAGCTTGGAAATTCTCATGGACGTATCAACGATGGGAACTTCAGGAGCACATTCTGGAATAGGGTGAAAAAGGAAATATCTTCAGATAAAAACTGGAAAGAAGCTTTCTGTGAATCTGCTTTTTGCTATGTTTATTCATCTCACATAGATGAAGCCTTCTTTACATTACGCAGCTTGGAAAGTCCCTTGTGAATGTTTGTGATCACATTCGGTCCTATGGTGAAATAGGAAACATAGTCAGATAAAAAGTGGAGAGACGCTTTCTGAGAAACTGCTTGGTGATGTGTGCATTCCACTCAGGGAGTCATAACTTTCTTCTCATAAAGCACAGTTTGAACACTGTTCCTGTAAAACCAAAAGAGTGATATTCGGAGCATATTGATGACTGGCAAAAAGTGAAATCTCATCCAATAAAAAACAGAAAGAAGCACTCGAAGAAACTGCTCTCTGACGTGTCCATTCTTTTCACAGGTTAAAACTTACTCCACATTTGCCAGTTTCAAAGTCGATCTTTGAGAATTCTGGGAATGGATAGGAAGTGGCAACCGGAGGCCTGTGTGAGGCAAGGAAATGTCTTCCATTGAAATTTGGAGAGAAACTTTCTGCGCAACTCTTTTGTGATGTTTGTATTCATCTCATAAAGTTACATCATTCCTTAGATTGAGCAGTTTGAAATCAGTGTTTCTGTGGAATCTGAGAAAGGATATTTGGAAATGGTCTTTAGAATATCCTGAAAAAGAAATAACCTCAGAGAGAAACGAGAAGGAGTCTTTCTGTGAAACTGCTGTGTGTCTCGTGAATTCTGCTCACACAGTTAAGCTACACTTTTCATTGAGCAGTATTATAACACTGTTTTTGTTAGGTTGTGAATGGATATTCAGGAGCGCTTTGAGGCTTATGGTGGAAAGGAAACCTCTTCAAATAGAAACTGGAGAGAAGCCTTTGGAAGAGCTGCTTTGTGACATGTGCATTCCACTGTCAGAAATATACCTTTCCTCTCCTAGAGGATTCCAGAATCCCTTTTGGAGAAAGAGCTACCCAAAGACATTCAGGGGTATAGGGTGGGCTATGGTGAAAACGGAAATATCCTCAGAGAAAAACTGGAAAGAATATTTCTGTGAAATTGCTTTGAGGTAGATATATTTCCTCATCTTGCATAGTAAAACTTTTCTTTTATTACACAGTTTGGCAGCTCCATAATGCATGGATCCACGAAGGGACATTAGGGAGCACATTGACACCGAGAGTAAAAGAGGAGAAACCTGCAGATAAAACTGGATAGAAGCTTCCTGAGAAAGTATTTTGTGATGTATGCATTCCACTCTAGGAGTTATACATCTTTTCTCACAAGGCAGCGTTTGAACACTGTTCCTGTGAAACCGAAAATGTGATATTTTGGAACACATTGAAGACTATGGCGAATAGTGAAATATACTGAAATAAAATCGAGGAAGAAGCGTTTGAAGAATCTGCTCTTTGATATGTCCATTCCCTTCACAGTGTTAATGCTTACTCTTTGCTGCCCAGTTTCGAAACTCCGTCTTCAAAGAATCTGTGAAAGGATATTTAGTGAAGCCTGGAGGCTTCTGGTGAGCAAGGAAACGTCTTCTGGTGAAACCTGCAGAGAAACTTTTGGAGCAACTGCTTTGGGATTTGTGTATTTGTCTCATACCATTAAACCGTTCTGTTGATTGAGCAGCTTGAAATCACTGTTTCTGTGGAATCTGAGGATGGACATTTGGGAACGATCCTTAAAATATGGAGAAAGAATTATCCTCAAGTAAAATCCAGAAGGAAGCTTTCTGTGAAACTGTTCTGGGTCGTCTTAATTCTCTCACTCTGATAAGTCTCTCTTTTCATTGAATAGTTTTGTAGCCCTGTGTATGTTTAGCGGGTGATGGGATATTCGGGAGCACTTTGAGGCTAACGGTGAAAAAGGAAATATGTTCAGACCGAAACTGGAGATAAGCTTTACGAGGAACTGCTTTGTGACGTGTGCATTTCAGTCACAGTGTTAAACCTCTCTTCTCATACAGTGTCGGGTAAACCCTTTTGGAGAAACTGGTACCAAGTGAATTTCAAGAGCATGTTGATGCCGATGGTGACACGGGAAATAGCCTCAGACAAAAACTGGAAAGAAGCTTTCTAGGAAACTACTCTGTGATATGTGTAATCATTTCACATAGATAAAGCTTTCTTTACATTACGCAGCTTGTAAACTGTCTTGGACGGATCCATGAAGGGACCTTCGGGAGCACATTCTAGACGATGTTGAAAAAGGATATATCTTCAGATAAAAACTGGAAAGAAGCATTCTGTGAATCTGCTTTTTGTTATGTTTATTCATCTCACATATATGAAGCGTTCTTTACATTATGCAGCTTGTGAACTCCCTCGTGGATCGATCCGAGAAGGGATATTTGGGATCATATTCGGTCCTGTGGTGAAATAGGAAATTTAGTCAGATAAAAACTGGAGAGAAGCTATCTGACTAACTGCTTGGTGATGTGTGCTTTCCACTCAGGGAGTTATAGCTTTCTTCTCATAAAGCAGTTTAAACACTGTTCCTGTAAAACCGAAAGAGTGATATTCAGAGCCCAAAGAAGACTATGGCAAAGAGTGAAATGTCGTCCAATAAAAAACAGAAAGAAGCACTCCAAGAAACTGCTCTATAACATGTCCATTCTTTTCACAGGGTTAAAGATTACTCTACATTTCCCAGTTTAGAGATGGTCTTTGAGGTTTCAGCAAAGGGGTAGTAGGTGGTGACCAGAGGGCTGTCTGAGGCAAGGAAATGTCCTCCCTCAAAAATCGGAGAGAAGCTTTCTACACAACTCTTTTGTGATGTTTGTATTCATTTCATAGTGTTAAATAATTCTTTGGAGAGAGCAGTTTGAAATCCTTGTTTCTGTGGAATCTGAGAAAGGACATTTGGAAACGCTCTTTAGAATATCCTGAAAAACAAATGACCTCAGAGAGAAACCAGAAGTAAGCTTTCTGTGAATCTGCTTTCTGTCACATGAATTCCGCTGATGCAGTTAAGCTTCTCTTTTCATTGAGCTGTATCATAACACTGTTTTTGTTTAGTCTGTGACGGGATATTCTGCAGGGCTTTGAGGCTTACGGTGAGAAAGGAAACGTCTTCAGATAGAAACTGGAGAGAAGCTTTCTGAGGAGCAGCTTTGTGATGTGTGCATTCCACTCACAGAAATATAGGTTTCTTCTCCTAGAGGATTCCGGAATCCCTTTTGGGGAAAAAGCTACCAAGAGATATTCACGAGAATAGTGACGGCTATGGTGAAAAAGGAAATATCCTGAGACAAAAACTGGAAAGAAGATTTCTGTGAAAATGCTTCATGTTAGATATATTTATTCGTCTCGCATTGTTAAAACTTTAATTATATTATGCAGTTTGGAAACTCCGTCATGCACACATCTGCAAATGGACATTCGGGAGCACATTCAGGCCTACGGTGAAAGAGGAGATATCTTCAGACAAAAACTGCGTAGAACCTTTCAGAGGAGCTACTTAGTGATGTATGCATTCCACTCTGGGAGTTATACCTCTTTTCTCACAAGGCAGTGTTTGAACACTGTTCCTGTGAAAGTGAAAAAGTGATATTTTGGACCGCATTGAGTTCTCTGGCGAGTAGTGAAATATACTGAAATAAAATCGAGGAAAAAGCGTTCCAAGAATCTGCTCTCTGATATGTGCATTCACTTCACAGAGTTAATGCTTACTCTATGTTGCCCAGTTTCGAAATTCTGTCTTTGAAGAATCTGTGAAGGGGTATTTAAGGACGCCCGGAGGCTTGTGGTGAGCGAGGAAACGTCTTCCGATGAAACCAGCAGGGTAACGGTCTGAGCAACTACTTGGCAATTTGTCTATTCGTGTCAAAGAGTTAAAATATTCTTTGGATTGAGCAGCTTGAAATCACTGTTTTTGTGGAATCTGAGGAAGGACATCCTTAGAATATGGAGAAAGAAATATCCTCAGGTAAAATCCAGAAGGAAGCTTTCTGGGAAACTGCTCTGTGTCGACTTAATTCCTGTCACTCAGATAAGCCTCTCTGTTCATTGAGCAGTTTTCCAGTCTTGTGTATGTCTAGCGTGTGATGGGATATTCGGGAGCACTTTGAGGCTAACGGTGAAAAAGGAAATATGATCAGACCAAAACTGGAGGGAAGCTTTCCGAGTAACTGTTTTGTGACGTGTGCATTCCAGTCACCGTGTTATACCTCTCTTATCATACAGCATCCGGGAAACCCTTTTGGCGAAACAGGTACCAAGCGACATTTGGGAGCATGTTGATTCCGATGTTGAAAAGGGAAATAGCCTCAGACAAAACCGGAAAGAAGCTTTCTAGGAAACTTCTCTGTGATATGTGTAATCATCTCACATAGATAAAGCTTTCTTTACATTACAGAGCTTGGAAACTGTCATGGACAGATCCACGAAGGGACCTTTGGAGCACATTCTGGACTATGGTGAAAAGGAAATATCTTTAGATAAAACTGAAAGAAGATTTCTGTGAATATGCTTTTTGATACGTTTATTCATCTCACATAGATGAAGCTTTCTTTACATTACACAGCTTGGAACCTCCCTCGTGGATGGATCCGCGAGGGGATATTTGGGATCACATTCGGGCCTATGGTAAAATAGGAAATAGAATCAGATAAAAACTGGAGAGAAGCTTTCTGAGAAATGGCTGGATGAAGTGCACATTCCACTCAGGGATTATAGCTTTCTTCTCATAAGCCACAGTATGAATACTGTTCTTGTAAAACCAAAAAAGTGATATTCGGAGCACATTGAAGACTATGGCGAAAAGTGAAATGTCGTCCAATAAAAAACAGAAAGAAACACTCGAAGAAAATGCTCTCTGACATGTCCATTCTCTTCACAGGGTTAAATCTTACTCTACATGTCCCAGTTTGAAAGACGGTCTTTGAGGATTCTGCGAAGGGATAGTAATTGGAGACCGGAGGCCTGTGTGAGGCAAGGAAATGTCTTCCATCGAAAATTGGAGAGAAGCTTTCTGCGCAACTCTTTTGTGATGTTAGTATTCAACTCATAGAGTTAAATCTTTCTTTATATCGAGCAGTTGGAAATCAATGTTCAAGTGGTATATGAGAAGGGACAATTGGAAACACTCTTTAGAATATCCTGAAAAATAAATAATCTCAGATAGAAACCTGAAGGAAGCTTTCTTTGAAACAACTGTGTGTCACGTGAATTCCA
>NW_016828379.1:0-875 GCF_001698545.2 Rhinopithecus bieti
AGGAAGGAAGGAAGGAAGGAAGGAAGGAAGAAAGAAAGGAAGAAAGAAAGAAAGGAAAGAAAGAAATTGGAGAGTGGAGGATATAAGCCACAATATTTCTTCCCTCTTGGTCTGCTATGGGCAGTGTCTCTAGCACTTAGCTGTATCCCCAGAGTGATTCCAGCTTCTGCAGAATAACCTCTCCTATGGACAGAATTCTGAGTTCTGTTAACACCAGTCCTCCCAGTAGGAGCTTATCACAGGTTATCTTGTTTGACATTTTGCTTTTCCCACCCTTTGTAATTGTTTCCTGAATTGCATTTTCTCTATTTAAATGTTGGCAAGGCCTCCGTTTTCCTGAGTATACCCTGATACAGTGACAATGTAAGACTTTAAAACTTCTATATGTTAAAAAAAAAAAAAAGTTAACAGCCAAATAATATTATAAGAAAAATATTCAGGGCATTTATGGGAGAAAGGGAAATATTAACATCTTTGATGTATAAGAGGCTCTTAACACATCATGATGAAAAAGGCAAACATTTGAATAAAAGGAAAGATCAGTAGACATTTATCGAAGAAATACAAATGGCAAACAAGTTTTGGGGTTTTATCTATTTTATTTTCCTGATACAAGGAAAGAGAAGAAATATCAGTGTGGCAAAAACTAAAAAGGATGATGTTAGTCAGTTTGTTGGTTGTGTAATGGGTCAGAGACTTTTCCCAGATTAACTCAATCTTTCTGGAGAGCACTTTAGCAAAGCAGATCAAAAAGCTTTACAATGTTCATACACTTTGATCCAAACATTTCATTTCTATTAGACTGGAGAGCAAGGATATATTTAATGGATATTAATTAGTCGCTTATTTATAATAGAAAATTTGAATTAAGCCAC
>NW_016828380.1:0-987 GCF_001698545.2 Rhinopithecus bieti
TGGGCACAGGTGTTACCGTGGAAGATGTGGTGGTGTTAGAGACCGTGGTGAAGGCCAGGGTGGACTCAAGCGCTGGGATAGAGACTGTCACTGGCTCAGACACTGCAGTGGAGAACCTGATGGTCTCATACGCTGTGGAGGAGACTGGGATGGTTGCAGAGCTCATGGTGATCTCAGAGGCTGTGCTGGAGGCTGTGGCTGACACAGACATTGTAGATGACGTGATGATCTTAGAGGCTGTGCCGGAGACTGTGCTGCTCTCAGAGCTGGTAGTAGAGGCCACAGTGGCACAGATGCTGTGGTGGAGGGTGTGGTAATCTCAGAGGCTGCAACAATAGCTGTGGTGGCTTCTGAGCCTATGGAGGTCACACAGTCCATGGTGGAGGCGGTGATGATCTCAGAGGTCGAGGTACTCTCAGAGCCCATGGTTGAACCCATTGTGGACACAGACTCCACCATGGTCTCAAAGGCTGTGGTGGGCCCTGGGGGTATAGTCCTCCCTGAAAAATATCAATTTTTAGTCAAATATGACACCCACCTTTATATTTTTGATATTTAATTAGGAGCATTATGCATATCTCTTTCTTGTTTCCTTTAAATCAGCAGAACTACTGGTGTCGTTACCTTTTATTTGGAATCATGTATTTTAGAGGCGCAGCATTTGCAGTTTTCTCTGGCAGCTAAGGGCCCGGTTGCTGACTCAGCTATGCTTCTGTAGTGGATGAGTCACTTGATCAATCTGCTTGGCACTTTGTCCTTTCCGCCACAACGTTTTTTGGCACTGTACTTGCCTGGGTGAAATGAAACCTAATCTATGTTAAGGAGGCTCCACATTATCTCTCTGTGTGTTATAACACTAAGGATAATTGGATCTCACCAGATTAGGGGAAACTGTGTTGTTTGAAAACCTCATCCAGGGCCAGGCACAGTGACTCACACCTGTAATCCCAACACTTTGGGAGGCCGAGGCGGGCAGATCACCTGAGT
>NW_016828381.1:0-873 GCF_001698545.2 Rhinopithecus bieti
CTCATGTATCAGAGAATTACATGCATTTTATGTTCACAAGGGAATAAAACAGAGATTTTTGTTTTGTTTTGTGTTTTAAAGAGAAGTTCCTCTGAGTCTAATTTATTGTACATTTGAGGTGAAAAAATGAATGAATCTCTATGCTATCCATTCAGTCACTAATCCACTCATCCCATGAGTAATCTTTTTGTTGTTAGAATTGGAGTATATTGCAATAGGATGTATCAAATACCATTATTTTACTTAACAAATTATTTGTAGCTAGAGGTCAGGAGACAGCATAATATATTCCAGGGGTCCCCAGTCCCCAGGCCATGGACCAGTACTGGACGGTGGCCTGTTAGGAACTGGGGCACACAGCAGGAGGTAAGCAGCAATTAAGCGAGCATCACCACCTGAACTCCACCTCCTGTCAGATCAGCGGTGGCATTAGATTCTCACAGGAGTGTGAACTCTATTGTGAACTGCACATATGAGGGATCTAGGTTGCATGATCTGTATGAGATGCTAATGCCTGATGATCTGAGGTGGTCATAAATCAAAGACTCTATTCTTTGTCCTGTATAAAAGCCTCTTCCCTGGTAAATCCAATACTGCTTTACACATCCTCTAAGGATTTGAACTTGATCCTTTCCTTAGAACAATTGTCAAAAACATTACCATGCCCTCTGGCTGAAAAACAACTACTGAGCTCTATTCCTATGGGAGGAAAAAATATGTTTTGTGCCAATATAATTTTCAAATATCTTAAGAAAATTTAAAGAGATAATTTTCAAAAGGAGTACTGAAAGAAAGTCACATTCTTAATACAATTGTTTTCACAGATGTCTGATAATTAAAAGTTGAAGGAATCTATTTGGCAGATGTTGGAAA
>NW_016828382.1:0-14218 GCF_001698545.2 Rhinopithecus bieti
AAAATAAAAAAATAAAAATAAAAAAATAAAAAATAATAATAATTTTAAATGAACTGAATGAGTACCCCAAAGGAACAAACCTAAGACTATAAATTATAATAATACATTTCTCCCTGCAGACACAAGGAGAAACATGTAGGACTGGGGACAGATTTGGCAAGTCTTCCCATCACACTGGGTTTTAGGGCCCCCCACGTGGGAGCCGAAAGTCTTCATGTACTAACTACATCAATCAATAGACCAACAGTCCAAACCCTCTGTTATCAAAGAACAGCAGCATATGAGAGGCTTCAATCTTGAGTGTGTAGGGGCATAAGTATTTTTTTCTTTCTATCTCAACCACCACTCTCCCAATTATAATAAATGAATAAAGTAGATTGAAGCTAAGAAAAAATACAGCAAAATTAGAAGCTGGCAAAAAACAAACCCACTGCCTGGGGCAGCCTGGGGCTGATGGATGATGACAGCTAGCAGACAAATCCTGTTCCCCATTCTAAATTCTGTCTACTAAACAAATTAGCAAGCTCATCAATAACTGCACGGCATTTACCTTCTGCAGCAACAGCTGCTGCAAAATCACGATGCTGACTTTTTGGGTTGTGGTCTTGCCATTGGGACCCAATTACAGGCCAATCAGGGTTGCAGATAACAGAATGACAATCCAGTATGATAGAAAAGGGTTTTGCAAGGGTTTGGAGGATAGTCAGCTTTAGGGTCATCTGTACTGAATCTACCACCCACCCCAAAATAAGTAGGTATCTGAATGATGAGATGTGTAAAATTGATTCTTGCGTTAGAAACTTACTGTGAAAAACTTACAATAAAAACATTTAGTAACTAAGCAAAAAATTATGAAATATATAATCTTATATACGGGTTATGCTTTAAGACATGGTCCCTGTCATAGAAACTAGTGCTTAATGTAGAAATTATAAAAAATTTGGCAAAACTTTTCTATTCTTTAAAAAATTATGACACAATACTATCTTCCATTTGGGGATGAAAGAAACTTTGCTTCCCATCTTCAAAGAAGTGGGGAAATTTAAGACTACACATTACATATGCAATTCAACACACACATCTTTCTTCAAAAGTTTAAAATAAGAATAGCAAAAGAGAAAAGATTAATTGTACACAGAATGGTTCGTACGCACACCTACATGAAGATAAAGATGGCAAAACATTCTTAAAACATCCTGCATGGGGAAAAATAGAGCCATGAGTGACTGAATCACACACAACAGCATTCAGAACTGAGACCTGACCACACTATTAATTAATTAGGGGAAAGGTGGCTGAAAGAAATCAGAAGAGACTGCCTGGGTCTATTTCAGGCATTTTCTCATTAGAACTCTGAAATTCATCAGAGTGGGTTTTATCACACACAACAAGAGAAGCCTGCATTTCTCTTGGGCTAATCATGCCCCATCATATTAAGAGGCCACAAAGCAGTGGGGCCATCCCATGAGAAGGTGATCTCATCCTCACCTAAGAAGGAAAAAGAAATTCATCAAGAACCCTACTGTAGCCGAGAGAAGCCAAGACAGAGCACAGAGAAGTGCCAGGTACATATTAGTTTCCCCACAGTCTTCAGCAAATCCTACAGATTTCAGGAATCATTGCAGAGGCTGCTTCCCAAGACAGATCTCCAGAAACCCCGCAGCCACTGATGTTGCTATTCTCAGTCGACATTTCCTGACCTGACCGTCCAGACCAAGCTGAAGCAGCTGGCTGATGCAGGGGATAGACGTCAAGGTCTTCACCCTTTGAGGAGGTCTCACAGGACAGATGTGGTGATTTCCACCTCTTCTCTGCTCTAAACATTGGGTACCTATCTTACTAAGGCACTTACCAAGTTGTGTGATTAATATTTGTACAAATATCCGTATCTCTGATTGTGATGAAGTATGCTTAACTCTGTTGGGGACACAGCTAGAACAATGCCTGAAAAAGTTGATCAGTGTTCAGTAAGTGGCAAGTGAAAGGTTGTTTTTATGTTCACACTACCCTTAAGTTAAAATGAAGATGAAAACAAGACCAAAGGGCATTATTTCAAAATATCAAAATTGTAGTTCATTTCGCTCCCAATCATGTTGTGTCATTCTTATTGGCTTTCAGCAGAAACCTAACTTTTTTTATTTTTTTTCAAATGATGATAAGCCTTTTCACTACGTGGTGGGCTTCAAGAGGCCAGAGACAATTTTCTTTCCCCTAACACAAAGCTTGATGATCTCACAGATTCTCAATAAATGACTGTTGATTAATGAGTATTCTACTATAGCCAGTCAGATATTAATGATTCTCTCATTTTCTTCCATCATTTATTTTACGTTTCTTAGAAAAAGCAAACTTGTTTTAAATGATCAGTCCCTTTCTTCTTCCATGAATAAGAACTTTACCTAAAACGCACTACCACAGGGATGAGAACTACAGGGTCACTCCCTCAGGTACAGAGCCTGGAGAATAAGGATGGAGAACACAGATCTATTTTAAAAAGAGCTACCATTTTGTCAGTAGCCCTAAGTCTTGGAACCACAAATCAGTGTCTGGTATATGCCTTCTAGAAGGGTCAACCAGAGAAAATTTTAAGAGAAGAGCTATTTTAGAAATGAGAGCATGAGTGGTGGTGATTTGACAGAAATAATTGGCCAAAAAATAAATTCTTTTCCAATTGCTCTCCACTCTGCTGTGCAGCTGCAAATATATGAGCAAGTTCCCTGTGCCTTACTTTCCTTATCTATGAAACTGGTGGAAAACCCACTGAATTCTATTAACTGGCAATAATTCTAATAGGACTGTTTCATAGGCCTACATTTTGTGATCCTCAAAATTCCCAGTGGGTGTGAACAAAATGAAAATATGCAATATAACATTCGCCTCATGGAAAGAAACCATCAATAAAGCATATTCAGGGTTGAGATCTGCCATAATATCTATGCTAGGGTGCTATAAATAAATAACTTACATATGTTATTTCGTGGACCCTGACAGGCTGGTGCCTTGTCACACCCCTGCTTCTAATCTTCCAGAAGTCTCTAGCTGAAAACCACTTTCAAACCAGGATTTCCTGGGTACTGCTAGCAGTGACATCACAGCCATGAGTTCAAGGGCCACATCTTCTCTCCCACTCCCCTGACATCTCTGTCTGGCCTGCCCTCGCGAATGGAATGCCCTCTTTATCTCTAGGAAGTGCATGCTGCTATGAGAAGGAGGCTGGCAAAGGAGGTTATTGGTTGCAATTGTTTAAAATATTCTAATAATTGCAGCTAGGGATCCATCCTCTCGTGTCACGTAAGTTGGAAAATGGGTCAGACATAATGCATTTGGTTAAGTGTCTAAACTGAAAAGGTACTATTTTATTTTAAATGGCATAGTCTTTACAAAGGCTAAGGTTACTGGTGCAATGCTCTCTCATTTTAAAACGTATCAGGGACATGCCCTCTGAGGGTCAGGCTTTCATTTGCTGATGTTAATTCTCAGCTGCCTGCTCCTCGTCCTTCATTGTACCCTGTGTCTTAGCTGGGCACGCTCCTGATTCCCTGCTATATCCAGACGGTCCATGTAAATAGTGTTTATGTTAAGGAAGTCATGTTCAGTGTGACTGGAGCACACAGAAACTGATGTTGTTGTCACTTTAGATTAAGCTCTTATTTTAGTAAAGGAGGCAATTGGAGCAGGCAGCTGAGTGGCCGAATGAAATATTCAGCTCATTTCATTTAGAGCTGCCCGGTTCCCATTGTTCATGCTGGCACGGCTGGTTAACCCTGTTGGTGCCGCATGGCAATAGCTCCCACTAGCTCCTGTCTCCACGCACAGGTTTCCTCCAGCTGACACTTTTTAAGTCGTCCATCAGCACACTTAGAATTAACCCAGTGAATCTGGCAGGACAAGTTAAACCCCTGGATGCGTCTTTGCAATCTCCTATTTTTGCACCCAAAATGGATGTGTTAAAAAAGTGTTAACCGTGTGTAGAGTAGGCCTAAATCACCAGGTACAGCTAGAAGACTAGTGAGCACCAACATGCTCAGAACAGAGTATTTCTGTGGTGACTGCGAAAATGCAAAATGTGTCTGCCAGAGGGAGATGTTTGGCTTAATTCCTTGAAATATTTTAAGTACTGCTCTATAACAAGGAGTTGGTTAAAACACAAGTTGAGGGCCATGATCCCATAACAAACATGCTGAAGAATACTAATTACATCCATTTATGTTTGAAACTTACTATTTGTAAAGACTTACATATAGAGAGTCGTATTAGTACTCTGTCACCTTCCTGGAAGCACCATTGCATCCTGCTCACTTTTGAGAATTTGAGGTACCTGTTTAGAAACTCTCCGACCATTCTAACATGATCATCTAGTAATACCAGAAAACGTCTTCAGACTTCCAAGACTTGCTTTCATTCTTTTTCTTTTTTCCTTTCTTCCTCCCCTTTTTTTTTTCCTTTTTTGACAAGTCATACCAGAAAAGGTGATTGAGGGAAATGAAAAAGTAAATATTATTTCCATGTATCAAATCCCTGGTTAAATGAAAGACTTGACAGTTTCTCAACCATCAGAAAATGCTTTGTAGCATAAGATCTTACCGCCTCAAGATGCTGAGAAAGTAGAAATTCTTCTTTACAATTTACAGATAGTATTTAATGTCCATATAAAGCACCAGTCATCACTGGACAATAATAACTATTTGTTATTATGGAGATGCACTCAACTCCAAACATAATAATAAGTACATGCCAGGCGAAAAGTGACCCTTACACCTTTATGGTGTCTAAATATTTAGTATTTATTCTGTGGATATATGTATTGTAGAGGGGCCAAAGTTTATACAGTTTTAGAAAGAGAAGACAAATTATAAATTTAACACGAAAATGAATATTCATTTGCCATGAAAAAAAACTCAACAAACTTTAAAATGTCAAGAAGGGTCCCAAACATCACAAATCCAGAAAAAAAATATATTCATATTATCTCCCTGACCACAATTCTTTAATGCATTTTCCCCTATAGTTATGAGCTGCATACTCTTTGCATCTTCATAAATATTATTATTATTATTATTTATTTATTTTTTGAGACGGAGTCTTGCTCTGTCGCCCAGGCTGGAGTGCAGTGGCGCAATCCTGGCTCCCTGCAAGCTCCGCCTTCTGGGTTCACGCCATTCTCCTGCCTCAGCCTCCCGAGTAACTGGGACTATAGGCGCCCACCACACGCCCAGCTCATTTTTTTGTATTTTTAGCAGAGACGGGGTTTCACCGTATTAGCCAGGATGGTCTCGATCTCCTGACCTCATGATTCACCCATCTCGGCCTCCCAAAGTGCTGGGATTACAGGCATGAGCCACCATGCCCGGCCAAATAATATTTTTTATAGAGAGAATAATCATTCATTCTTTCTTCTGGAATGTTTCATCAAAATTTGTTTTCAGGCCATGTGCAGTGGCTCATGCCTGTAATCCCAACCCTTTGTGAGGCCAAGGCAAGAGTATCACCTGAGCTGAGAGTTTGAGACAAGCCTGAGCAACATACCAAAATCCTCATCTCTATGAAAATTTAAAAAACAATTAACCAGGTGTGGTGTGTGCCTGTGGTCCCAGCTACTTGAGAGGCTGAGGTGGGAGGATCACTTAAGCCCAGGAGGCTGAAGCTACAGTGAACCTGGTTTGCACCACTGCACGCCAGCCTGAAAGACACAGTGAGACCCTGTCCCCCCTCCAAAAAAATTGCTTTTATTTATCACTGAGATTCAGAAAACACGCAACTACACACACACAGTGGTACTTGTGTTTGTATTACTGCTACAGGTTTGTGCCCTAAAAACAAAGGAATACTGAGAAAAAGAAATCTATCAAAAAAGAAAAAAATGACGCATTAATAGTAGTATAAACTGCATTAGTCATTAAATTCCTGACAGGAGAGAACTTCTATTTTGACTATACATTGATAAACCCACATCCTCTGCTATTATTGCACATCTAATAGCAGGAAGGGTTTTACAGAGAGTAGCTTCTGTCTCTGTGTATTTCAAACCTAGTTTCACTCCCATCACCCATGAGCATGCATGAGATACCAGTGCTGTGGACACGTGCACAGGGTAACATGACCTCGGGCTCCACACCTGTGTATTAGAATGCTCCAGGGAGTTGCCAAGGAGGACAGTTATCAACAGCTTCACTATACATGGAAGTGTTTACAAACAACCAAAATAGAACCCACTTAATTTTAGACCACAGCATTCCCTGTTTGATTCTCCCTTTGTTGGACCCTCATCAAAAATAGCCATGGTCTTTCCAATAACACCCCAAGACACGATAGTAAAGGAAGGGCAGTCAAAGTCGAAGCACTGATCTTAAATGATTGCAGCTAAAATAGCTTTCTTTTCAAATTTTACAAAAAAACAAACAAACAAAAAAAACATGTGAGCATCTGAGCACATTGCCTAGAGTGTCTCCCCATACCTGGGAAAGGACCCACAGGAGTGAAGAACCCTGAGGCTTAGTTTCACCTCTGCTAAAACAACTGATTTCTTCTCTGGTTGAACAAACTTTAAAAAACCAATACATATCAGATATTTGTCAATAACTGTGATTATAAAGATATACTAAAGGAATTTTATTTCAAGACACAGGGAGTCCAGTAGATACTTAACAATAATTAATTTCACGAAAAATATAAAAGAAAGTATTTAGAGCAAATTCTGTTCTTGGAATTATAAAACCATGACTACAAATTTTCTAGAAACACAAAGACCTTTCCATGTCAAAAGTATAATGAAAATGTGGAATTAAACAAATGAATGCATAGCCACATATTTCAGTAGCTAAAAAAACAATTGTTGAGAAGAACACACATATGGAAATATTAATAAATAAGGAAACAATTCCAAAATTTAATTTTCACAAGATTTTCTCTTGTGTTGACTCCCAGCAACATACAAGTTGCAATCTAATAACATATTATCTCTAAAATATATGTAAAACATATTTGTTGAACATATAGGTATAGTACATTTCTCCATTCAACATACTACCAAATCAAAATATTCTATGTGCTGGTAATATAAGGAAAGTTTGCTATATTATCTACAATAAGGTTTTCATATTAAGCTCATTCTACTTTAATTATCTTTGATTATGCCTTAGAAATATACCCATTAAAAGATAAAACATAAACTTTCAATCTGACCATTTGCCTTAGGAAATCCAGTCTATAATTCAGCATATTCATGATAGTAGCTAAAGTAACTCAAGTTTTAATAGACTTCTCAAGCCATTCATTAAGACTTTAAAGGAAAAATTGGTCTTAAATTTAGAAGTCAAATTTTAGTTGAAACTTTCAAGATAAATGGCCCAATCTCTGAAGTGGGTGAAATAACTAAAAGGGAATTGGTTTTAAATTTTTTCATAACCTTCCATTTTGTCTCTTTTCTTCCTTCTTCTTTTCATTCTTGACACCCAAGGAACTGAGTGGCCTTGCTACAAGAAGCATTAGCAAATGAAATTACTTATAAAAAATATTTCAAAACAACTATTTTGTGAGGAGGGTGGGGGAAGAATTTAGACTTTTAGGAAAGTTGCTGAGCAACAGCAACATTAAAGCAAAAGTACAAAGCCCGGAAAGTTAGCAGAAAAAGAAATTAATAGCCAGTACCAAGTCACAGTTGACTCAAAGTCAGCAACAGGGAATATTCAAAATCATTCCAAAGCATGCATTAACAGATCAAATTTAGACCTACTAAGTCTGGTTTCCTATTTCTCTTCCCAAGTCTCTATGTAAATAGACAAAATGCTTCAGTGTCATAGTGCTGCTGCCTCAGGTAGACTCCCAAATTCCATTAGCAATGGAGAATAACCACCCCGCCAAGCTCCACACACATACTTCACTGAGTTTGCAAATTGTAGATACCAAATAGGTTCAAATAAAGTATGTGACAGAACTGAAACACTATCAAACAAAATATGTTAACAAAGCCTAATAGGCAAATGCCTTCATAAATGTCAGGGTCTAAAATAAGTGTTGGCACAGTATGGCCTGTGGTCCAAATCTGGCTCACTCCTGTGAAATAAAAATGGAGATTTTAACAGATGAGCACTGACAATCAATTTGGTGACAGAGACATTAACTTTGAACTCCCAATTAAGCAAAATGTCCCCTCTCCAAAACCTAACTTACAGTATAAAGAATGTACTTTATTGGCCAGGCACGATGGCTCATGCTTGTAATCCCAGCACCTTGGGTGAAACCCCATCTCTAATAAAAATGCAAAAATTAGCCAGTCCCGGTGGTATGTGCCTGTAATCCCAGCTACTCGGGAGGCTGAGGAAGGAGAATTGCTTGAACCTGGGAAGAGGAGGTTGCAGTAACCCGAGATCGTGCCAACGCACTCCAGCCTGGGCGACAGAGCAAGACTCTGTCTCAGAAAAAAAAAGTACTTCATTATGACTATTATATTTTGAACTATGTCCATTAAAAATTTGTACTGGCCAGGTTTGGTGACTTGCACCTGTAATCCCAGAGCTTTGGGAGGTCAAGGCAGGAGGATCACTTGAGGCCAGGAGTTTGAAACCAACCTGGGCAACATAGCAAGACTTCGTCTCTACAAAACACAAAAAAAATTAACTGGGCATGGTGGCACATGCCTGTAGTCCCAGCTACTTGGGAGACTGAGGCAAGAGGATGAATTCTGCCCAGGAGCTGGAAGCTGCAGTGAGCTTCACTTGCGCCACTTCGCTCCAGCCTGGATGACAGAGCCAGACCCTATCTTAAAAAAATAAATAAATAAATAAATGTGCAAAATATTTTTTTCACTTACTTATTATCCTCAGTTTTGCCTCCTAGCCTACAAAGCCTAAAATATTTACTCTCTAGCCCTTTTCAAAAAAGTTTGCCAACATCTGGTCTAAATCTGATCTGCAAAACTGTTTCAGCCTCACCTATTTCTAGCGCTTTTATGATCTATGCATGTATGTATGTATTTAGAATGTATAAAATAACTACTCACATAAAGGATTTACAACTACCTCCTAATGCTCCCTAAATCACTACCAGGAAAAGACTACAGTAACTACCCCCTGAAAATAGATTCCTAGAGAGAGTTCGCAATAATGGATGGTATTTATCTCACTTCAGAGTAAAATGAGAAGTAGGTGCCATTTTTACCCAGTAATTTAGCTTGAAAAAATTAAAATTATAATGCCCAATGCTAGCGGGAGTATGGGCAAGAAAATCCATTTCTACATTAACTGCAGCAGTGTTAAATAGCACAATTTACCTGGAAAGCAATTTGGTAATAGATAACAAAATCCATTAAAATATTTACACACTTTGACATAGTAAATCTACCTCTGTAAATCCAGAAATATGAAAACACACACATAAAGATGTTCAATAAAATGTTATTTACAATAGTGACCTGTCCCTACCACTTTTTTCCCCTATTAATGGTCTTAAGATAAATATTGGTACAATCCTTTTCCTCACATCAACATAGCCATCAATTCCTCCGCCTGCATCTTTCTTATCGTTTTCTTCTTCACCTCTGCAGCTACTCTCCTGTTTTAAGAACTTGTCATGTCTCTTCTGGATATCACCTTGGGACTGGATCTACATTTGTGAGGTCCTAAAGCTTATACAATTTGGGGGCCCTTTTAAAGAGAAAGAATGCAAAATTGTGAATGCAAAATGTGTGTGGGCACTTCGATGTCACCTAACATTAATGAAAACATAACAGAGGGGTAGCAGTATAAAAAAAGAAAGCATGAGTTTTTAACTGGTTGAACTTAGAAATTTGTACTTTTGCAACATCTATAAAAACATATGGCCACGGAAACACATTTTAGGGTCCCTACTAAAATACTGCTAGGAACCCATGCAAGCTTCATTTATGTAAGCTTTATTTCAGCTTCTTGGTTTATCTGGCTCCTTATCAATCTCTTAGTTCCTAAAGCTTGTAACTTCTAATCCATCTATCCAATCATAATGCTGAAGGTTAATTTTTCTAAAATGATATTCTAAACATACTCTTCCCCTACGAGAAAACCTTTCTTGCCGACAGGATAACAGGCACAAATCTTCCCATGATCACTCCCACCTACTCCAATCTCATTCTCTGTTACTCTAGACATGCTGTATTATTTGCAGTTCCTTGTAATATTATTCCCATCCTCTCATACCTGAGCAGATGTTCTTTCTTCCCTGGAACTGAAATGTATTTTCTCCTCTTTTCTGGCTAAAGCATTTCTGAGCAAGTTTCTATTTCAACTTACCTTGTGAAGCTTTCCCAGAGCTAACAATAGAGTTGATAGCAACCTCTTTGGCCACTATCCCTGAATATTGCACTTACTCCCTATTGTAAAGATTCATTCACTGTTTGTTTCTCCTGATAAATCAAAAGCTCCTTAAGGGCAGAAACCTTAACTATCTTTATTCCCTAAGCACCTGCACTGAGTAGGTGCTCAGTAATGCTCAGTTGAATGAATGAACAGAAAAGGAGGAGAAGTGAATATACCAAAAAGCTAGTTTTGTTGCTTTCAGTTCTTACACGGTGAACATTTTTTCACTCTTATTTTAAAATATTTGTGTGCATCTGTATTTGTTTAATAATGGGAAATTCAATTTACAATAAAATATTTCTTTGAGCTTGACTCTAATTTTCATTAGCTCGCCTACCCAATTCTCTTAAAACCCTGCACACCTGTGCCAAGCTTATTTACATGGCCAACAGTCTACTTTACTTAAAATCACGGTTAGATCCCTGTACACAATTAGCTAAATAAATATCATTAGTGCTGCTTCATTAAAGTGTATTTTTCTTAAACATTTCTCAATACACATATTTCTCAGTAAGTAAGCACCTATTAGAATTTTGGCAAGAAAAATCTTGTCATGGACTTGTTTCTGTAGGTATATACTTCAGGTCTTAACTGAAAGGAATAATAAAACAATTTTGCCATCTGGAATGAAATAGTGACAAATACTACAAGACCCAAATTATGTTCATATGCATAAAGCCATGTTTCCAAATCACTATAATAATTCCTATCTCCCACCTAGGAGGCACTAAAGAATTGTTTTTAAAAGGAAAATATCAAAACAATCCGATAATTCTCCTAAATATAATCCCCATTGAAGTTGAACATATTTTATCCTTTTTTAGCTAAGCTATCATTATCATTATCCAGTAAATGCCTGCAGGAACTTTATAGCTAACAGTTTACCCTTTTCCTTTGCATGATTTAAATATGTTGTTTTATTACACATTGTTTAAATATACCCTACGTGAAGCCGACCACACACACACACACACACACACACACACACACAGCATATTTAGATAGGAATATAGGTCAAAAGCACCAAAAAATGCAAACCACAAGTCATATGAATAACGCCACCAAACTCAAGTTGACACTATTTTAGTAGCTTCAGAAACATTTGAACCTTGGCATAATTTACACCTTGAATTCAAGCAGAAATTCATTTTCTAGCCAATGGTATGATGGCGTTAGATTGGACCTCTGTACAGACAGTTGTCTTTTTCCCCTCTGTGCAAGGCTTGCTGTTCTGAGTTCATGTGATGGCACCACCTGATGTCTAAGAGCTTTTTCCTAGATGGGTCCATGCTTCTGCTAGCCTGGTTTGATTGTTTAAAAGAAAGCCAGCATTCTTCTTGTTGCATAATCCTGCGTGTAAGAGCTGAGATGAAGTGTAGGATAGCAGAAAGAATGCGAGCTACAGAGTCACACAGTCATGGAGAGGAACTGCTGCATGGGCACTTCAAGGTCTGTGTGACTTTGAAGTAATTGGCTCCTTTGAACCCTGGTGTTATGGGGCGCATTGCCCCTTCCCCCCAAATTCATATGTGGAAGCCCTAACCCCAGGATCTCAGAATGTGACCTTATTTGGAAATACGGTCTTTGTGGATGTAATTAGTTAAGATGAGGTCATTCTTGTGGGCCCCAATCCAATATAACTGGTGTCCTTATAAAAAGGGGAAATTTGGACATAGAGACAAATGTGCATAGGAGAAAAATAATATAAAGAGCTATAGAAAGAAGACAGTCATCTACAAGCCAAAAAGAAGGGCCCAGAACAGATTCTTCCCCTGCAGCCCTCAGAAGGAACCTACCCTTCTATCAGCCTTGATTTCTGATTTCTATCCTCTGGAACTGTGGGACGATCAGTTTCTGTTGTTTTTGTCACCCTGTTTGTGGTACTTTGCCATGGGAGCCCTAGCAAACTAACACATCTGGTTTCCTCAAATGTCAAATCCTTAATGTAAATTAGGCGGTGCCATTACAAGGATAAAAAAATCACATGGTAAGTACCGGAAAGAAGGCAGTTAATATATTTTATCATGGAGGGGTATACTATTTGAAGTATTTTATCTTATTTCCTTGAATCTTGCTTCTTTCCCCAGTCAGTCAGCCAAGTAGCTATACTCTTCACTCAGGTGTTAGAAAACTGTTGGCAAGGCAGGGAACACAGGGGTGTCAGTTAATAAATTGTGAAGTTCAAAAGCCTAATGCCCCCTAGGAAATTGGAATGATTCCTGCCCATAGAAAACAGGATCAGAAGAGACCTTCCTACATACAAACTAAGCTAAGAGCGGATGTAGACCCCTCTGAGTACAAAATAAGGTAGCTAAGGCATGTGTGTACATCAGTGGATCCAGCAGCAAGATTGAAGTGGCTGGTTTCACCCTATTCCCACACCACCCTGATCCCAGGCCCCACTGCCTCGACTCTCCCTAGTGGGAGCAGAATGACAGACTGGGAGATCCACCTGAGGTACCTTCCTGAAACAAGTATGACATTTCAATGTAAATGACCAGGTCAAAATCCAGATTTTAAAAGAAACTGAGAACTAGAACTAGCCATCTAAAACTAGGTTTTAGATGGCTCTAAAACCTAACAGGAAGTTATAAAGAATCAACAGAAGGGAGATGAGGGGAAGAGGCTTCAAGAGGCTATTGGATAGAGCTGCTGCTGATGCTAGGATAGAGCTGCTGCTGATGCTAAGTCCCACCTTCCCCCCAAGAGAGAGGGATAGAAAGGGCTACCTTTTCCACAGGTCTTTCGAGAGGCTTCAGAGGAAATCTTTAGTGGGCCTGGATGTATCCCCTGGAGTTTGGGAGACCCCATGGACCGCAGCCTGGCTCCCACCCTGAAAATCCAGAGGACAACAGACCTGGGCTAGGAGCAGCTCTGCAATCTGAGAAGTGCCCGCAGCCTCTCCCGCCCCTGAAGGTTCATAAGAGGCATGTTTTCCTGGAGCAGGTGTGGGCCAGGTGTGAGAGAGCCAGCCTGAAGCCCAAGAGGACCACCGGCGGTATTCACGAGACACCAAATCAGAGGCCAGAGGGAACAGACTATCTGAAACCAGGTGCTGAGTGGGGAGTAAAGTGCTGAAGGAGAAGCCCTGCCCAAGTCAGAAGAATTGAAGCTGAGTGGGTCCATCGGAGGGGCCATGAAAGTCTCCCAAAAGTGACCAACTGAGAGTCAGTGTTAAGCAGCTTCCTGGCCCAGAAAACACAAAGCTAGCTTAACATAACATCCGTTCAAGTGAGAAAAATCCCTGAGCTACTTTTCCCCTCTTCTTTCCCATGCTCCAACCCCTGAGAGTTCAGCAACAGCAACTAGGAAGTGGGATAGGAAGTGACAGGTGAAGAGAGAAAAAAATGACAGACCTTTTCCCACTGCAGTAGTCCAACTCAAAAACGGGCCCCAGGTCGGGGAGGGCAGATCATCTGATATTAAATTAACTTTGAAGCTATGATTATGGTGTGATATTGGACATAATCATTTCTGAATGGAGATTATTTCTGTAACTTAAAATGTCCAGAGGAACTTTATTTTAAATCTAAGAGTGAGCTTATAAAGTATGGAGTCTGCCTGAGACCTAAATTTCACCCGAAGCAAGAGAATACCTGCCACCCTTCTCCAATGCATTTCAAAGAAACAGAAGGAAATGAAAAAGAAATTGTGTTTTGACTGATTTCCTAAGTTGTGCTTGTTCAAAATACGATTAAAGAAACCCCAAATATGTTGTGGGGAGACACGGGTGATGGGCAAAAAAGTTTATTTCTTGGGTATAGTCTGAACTTCAGAAACAACTTGGTAGTACATCCAGGACTTGAGTGGCCTTGCAAAGGATTTCATGCCATAGCATAACACAGGAGCCACTGAATAAGAGCGGCAATACAAAAAGAAAAAAAAAAGGG
>NW_016828382.1:15927-79979 GCF_001698545.2 Rhinopithecus bieti
GGGGGGGTGGGGAGCTTTTTAATCCCAAAGACTTTCCTCTGGGCCTGCAGCAGTGATAGCATGCCCCTATGTGCCCAAGAGGTATCTAGAAGAAACTAAGAGAAAGAGAACAGAAGATCCTCGAAGATAGATCGAGGTGTGCCTCAGCAGCGGTCCGCAAGTACTGACAAGAGATGGTAAGACAGACATGACTAATGGAGAGATGACAGCCAAGAATTGCGGTCCACCCCTCCAGAACTTGGCATCTCATAGCTTTATCCAGAACTTCAGTGCAACCTCAGGCTGCTATCATAGTTAAGCAGAGGGTCCAAATGGCATTTACTTTCAGGTTAGCTATGGAAGAATAAAGAAAAATTTCTTGCACCCACAGACAAGAGACCCACCTGCCACATTGGGGGAGGCTTGTCCAAAACTTCTGAGGATCCTCCTGAAGTATGTCTCTACACCTTGGACTGGTTAAAAAGCCTAGAAGAGAATTAGAGTTCAGTCATTTAGAGGCAGATACACGGTGTACAGAGATGGGGTTGACTGTCTGAAGTCTTAGCTGTTTTAAGAAATATCACTGGATTGCAATAAGCTGAGTGTGACAGAATACAGTATATAGGCTACTACAGAAGCCTTAAAATCTTAAAATTCCAGCCATACAGATACGGAGTGATCAGCAGAAGGAATGGAAATAGAGTGAATTTGCCTGTTTCATTTACTTTTGAAATAAAACACTCCAAATCCAGGAACAACGTACAGAAAAGAGGAAATATAGTAGGGAATTTTGAGGTTTCTATCCAAGACTTGGAATTTTTTAAAGCATTCAATCTGTTTCTGATGAGAGAAGAAAAATAAACCCAGGTCAGGGAATCAATCGTGACAGGAATGGTACTGTAGACAGATTGTTCAAGGAAAAACCTTTCTGATCAGGTGACATTTGAGCAGAGATCTCGATGAAGTGAATGAGCAGGCCAGAGAAAGGAATGTTCCAGAAGAGGAAATAGAAAGTACAAAGGCCCTGTGGTGAGAGCTTGCTAAGCGTGTCCAGGAACAGCAAAAAAGCCTCCGCGGCTGCCATATGATTATCTGAGGGCAGAAATGGGGGACATGAAATACTTTCCCACGGAAAGGACCAAAAAATGCTTTCAGATTTTAATCTAGAGGCCTTTAGAGGAAATTTTGTGTATTTTTAATTAAACATTTTAATTTGAAATAATTGTAGATCCACATGCAGTTACAAAACACACACACACACACACACACACACAGAGAGAGAGAGAGAGAGAGAGAGAGAGAGAGAGAGAGAGAGAGAGAAAGAAAGAGAGAGAGCCCATGTAGCCTTTACCCAGTTCCCTCATTGGTAACAGCTTGCAAAACTATATTACATTATCACAACCACGATACTGACATTGACAGAGTCAAGATACAGAACATTTCCATCACCACAAAAATCCCTCAGGATGCCTTTTATAGCCACACTTGTTTCCGCTCCACCCCACCCCTCCTTAACCCCTGGAAACCACTGATCTATGTACAGTTTCTATAATTTCTTCACTTCAAAAATATTACATAAATGAAATCATACACTCAACAGAACTTTCTAAAGATTTGTCCAGGTTCATGTGTGTATCAATAGTTTATTTTTGTTGCTGAATAGTGTTCTACGGTATGGATTGTTTAATCATTTATTGAAGGACACTGAGTTGTTTCAAGTTTGAGATTAATTCACGCCAGTCGGAATGGCAATTATTAAAAAGTTAGGAAACAACAGATGCTGGTAAGGCTGGGGAGAAATAAGAATGCTTTTACACTGTTGGTGAGAATGTAAATTAATTCAACCATTGTGGAAGACAGTATGGTGATTCCTCGAGAATCTAGAACCAGAAATACCATTTGACCCAGCAATCCCATTACTGGGTGTATACCCAAAGGATTATAAATCATTCTACTATAAAGACACATGCACACGAATGTTTATTGCAGCACTACTTACAATAGCCAAGACATGGAACCAACCCAAATGCCCATCAATGTTAGACTGGATAAAGAAAATATGGTACATATACAACATGGAATACCAAGCAGCCATAAAAAGAAATGAGATAATGTCTCCTCTGCAGGGCATGGTTTTTTTTTTTGTTTTTTGTTTTTTTTGTTTGTTTGTTCTTGGATTTTTTGTTTTGTTTTGGTTTTTTTTGGTTTCGATGAAGCTGAAAGCCATCATTGTCAGCAAACTAACAACAGCGACAGAAAACCATACACCAACATGTCCTCACTCGTAAGTGGGAGTTGAACAATGAGAACACATGGACACAGAGAGGGGAACAACACACACCACCAGAAACTGTTGTGAGGTGGGGTGTGAGGGGAGGGAATTTAGAGGACAGGTCAATAAGTGGAGCAAACCACCACGGCACACGTATACCTATGTAACAAACCAGCACATTCTGCACATGTATCCCTTTTCTTGAGAAGAAATAAGAAATTGTTTGTGAAGTTTGATATTATTATGAATAAAGCCATAAACGTTTATATACAGGTTTCTGTGTGAACGTGTTTTCTTTTCTCTGAGATAAATGTCCAGGTGTGCATCGCTAGGTTAGCTATATGCGGCAGATGAATGTTGTTTTTTTCTCCCCAAAATCTACCAAACTGTCTTGCAGAATTTTACATCCCCACCAATAATGTCTGAATGAGTCAGTTTCTGTACATCCTTGTCAGCATTTGATACTGTCACTATGTTTTATTTTGGCCTTTCTGCATTTGTCATTGATTAATGATGTTGAACATCTTTTCATGTGCTTAGTTGCTATCTGTATATCTTCTCCCAAGAAATGTTTCTTCAGGTATTTTGTCTATTTTCTAATTGGATGTTTCTGTTTTATTATAGAGTTTTGAGAGTTTATATTCTCGATACTAGTACTTTGTCAGATATATGGTTTGCAAACACTTTTATTCCAATCTGTAGCTTGTCTTTTCATCCTCTCAATAGGATCTTTCACATAGCAACATTTTTTTTTTTTTAAACAGGGTCTCACTCTGTTGCCCAGGTTGGAATGCAGTGGCGCAATCAAGACTCACTGCAGCCTCAACGTCCTAGACTCTGGTGATCTTCCCACCTCAGCTTCCCACATAGCTGGGACTACAGGCACACGCCACCATGTCTGGCTAATTTTTTGTATTTTTTGTAGAGAAGGAGTTTTGCCATGTTGACCAGGCTGGTCTCCAACTCCTGAGTTCCATTGATCTGCCTGCCTCAGCCTCCCAAAGTTCTGGGATTGCAGGTTTGTGCCACAGTACCTGGCCTGAAATAGCAAAAATGTTCATTTTAATGAAGTCCAGTTTATCAACTTTTCTTCCAGCTTTTGGTATAAAATCTAAAAATGCTTTGTCTAGCCCTAGACCCTGAAGATTTTCTTTTTGCCCCTAGAAGTAGTATAGTTTTGAGTTTTACATTTAAGTCTGTGGTCTATTTTGAGTTACTTTTTGTATAAGTTATAAGACTTAGGTCAAGGGGTTTTGTTTGTTTGTTTTGCCTATGAATGTCCAAATCGTTCCAAGAATGAACTGTTGAAAAGGTGGTTTTTTCTGTTGAATTGCTTTTGCACTTTTGTCAAAAATTGGTTTGATATGTTGTGAGTCAATTTCTGGCTTCTCTGTTTATATCAATGGCTTCCTCCATTGATATAAGTGTTTATCCCTCTGCAAATTTCACAGAGTGTTGATTATTACAGTTATATAATAAATTTAGGAATTGGGTAGATTACTCCCTTTATTCTTCTATTTCAAAGTTCTTTTAGCTATTCTAATTGCTTTGCTTTTCAGCTGAAATTTCAATATAAATTTTTCTTCTCTGTATTTATAAAAAAACCTTGTTGAGATTTTGATAGTAATTGTGTTAAGCCTGTGTGTCAGTTTGAGGAGAACTGCCATCTTTGCCATGTTGAGTGTTCGGTCCATGAACATGATATAGTTATTTATTTAGATCTTCCTTCAGCATTGTGTGGCTTGCAGCATACACATCCTTTAATGTGTTTTGTTAGATTTATTCCTAAGTATTTCATTTTCTGAGTGACTAGAAATAGTACTGCATTTTAAATTTTGATGTTCAGCCATTCATTGCTAGTATTAATATATACAAAAATAACTGACTTTTGTATGTTTATCATATATCTTGCTACCTTGCTAAACTCAAATCAGTTTTGGGAGTTCGTTTTTCTTTTTTTTTAAAATGTTCCATGAGATTTTCCACATAAACAATGACATCAAATGAAAATAGGGACAGTTTTATTTTGTCCTTTAAAATCCATATGCTTTTAATTACAATTTTTTGCCTTTTTGCACTGGCAAGAAATTCCAGCACTATGTTGAAGAAGGGTCATGATAGACATCCCTTGACCTTGTTCCTGATCTAAGAGGAAACACTCACATCTTTCATCATTAAGTATAATGCTAGCTGTAGATGTTTTATAGATGCTCCATGTCAAGTTGAGAAAGTTTTCTATCTCAATTTTCTGAGAGTTTTTCTCATAAATGACTGTGGAATTTTGTCAGTGCACTTTTTGCATGAATTGATAGCACTGTGTGATATTTCTTCTTTAGGTTGTTAACACACTGAATTGCACTGATGTTTTTTCATATACTGAACCAGCCTTGAATCCCTTGAAATAAACTCCCCTTTGGTCATGATGTATAATACGGTTCTTTTTACATATTGCTGAATTCTGTTTGCTAATATTTTGTTAATATTTTTTGTACCTGTATTTATGGGGGATATTGGTCTCATCTCTTTTTTTGTACTTTGTTTTAGTATCTGGGTAATACTACTTTCATAAAATGAATGGTTTTCTCGGGGAGACTGTTTATAATACACATTGTAAATAATCCATGGGTAACAAAGAAACTCTCAAGGACCATAAAAAATATATTGAACTGAATGACAATAAAATACAACATGTAAAATTTGTGGATCACAGCTAAAGCAATTCTGGTTTCAATCCCTCTTTAAATATTTGGTAGAATTATCTAGTAAAACCATCTGAAGAATACTTTTTTTGCAAGTTTGTTAAGTTACAGATTAAATTCCCTTAACTGTTATAAGGCTATTAAAATTATCTAATTATGGGTGAGTTGCAGCAGTTCATGTTTTTTGAGGACTGGGTCCATTCCATTTAAGTTGTGAATTTATGTGTGTAGAGTTGTTTGTAGTAGTCCCATATTATCCTTTTGCTGTCTGCAGAGTCTGCAGTGATATATTCCTTTTCATTACCGATATCGATAACTTGTGTTTTTTCTCTTTTTATTCTGTTAGTCTTACTAGCGGTTTGTCAATTTTACTGATCTTCTAAAGTAACCTGAATTTTTTCATGGATTGTTTTCCTGTTTTCAATTTTATTGACTTTTGTTCTTAATATTATTTCCTTTCTTCTGCTTGCTTTGGATATTTACAGCTCTTCTTTAGGTTCCTGAACTGTGAACTTAGATTACTGATTTGAGACTTTTCCTCTTTTCTAATGTACGTGTGTGGTGTGCCATAAACTTCCCTCTCAGAATTGCTTTAGCCATCATCCACAAATTTTTACCTGGTGTGTTTTTATTGTCATTCAGTTCAGTATACTTTTTATGGCCCTTGAGACCTCCTTTGTTACCCATGGATTATTTACATTGTATATTACTCAGTTTCCAAGGGTTCAGAAATGTTCCTGTTCTCTTTGTTATTGATTTCTAACTTGATTCCATAGTGGTCAAAAAATATATCCCATATGATTTTAGTTCTTTTAAATGTATTGAAATTTGTTTTCTGGCCCAGGATATGATCTATCTTGGTATATGTTCCATGGGCACATGAAAAGAATGTGTGTGCTGCTGCTGTTGGCTTTCAATTAGATTTTGTTGGTTACTAATGTTGAGTTCATCTATATCCTTGCTGATTGTCTAGTTTTTTTTTTTTTTACAAAGTGATTAAATCTGGGTACTTGAATCCTCAAATAATATTGTGAATTTGTCAATATCTCTTTTCAATTTTATCAGTTTTCGCTTCACATATTTTGCAGCTCAATTATTTAGTACATACACATTTAGAATTGTCATGTCTTTTTGGTGGAGCAATGTCTTAATAATTATATAATATCCCGCTCTGTCACTAGTGATTTTCTTTGCTCAAAAGAATATTATATCGATACTAACACAGCAACTCCCACTTTCTTTGTATTAATGTTTGCATGATACATATTTTTCTATTTTTTCTTTCAAGCTGCCCACATTGTTATATAAGGGCACAGGTGAATCAGTGACAGGGCTGGGTGAGCAACAAGATCTGAGGACAATGAACTACACAATGAGAAATAAAAATATTAACTTTTTATCTTAAGTGTGTCAACAGTCTGCTTTGAAATGCAGTTATGCTTCATTTCCTTAAGGAAGGCAAAATAAGAACATGGCAGATGGAATATTATCACTCATCTACATTGGAATTTAACCAGGACACTGGGGTTTAAACTTACCCACTTGCCAAAAGTAGCAATAGATACCAAATAAATGGCCCAGTCATCGATATTATTGCAGACACCAGCCCACAAGAGGTTCCAAACGTGAAATTCTAAGAGTGACCATGTCCTTTTTCACTGCGTATCAGTGATTTTTTTTCCCATCTATCCAGGCTGCCACAGAGTGGCAAATTTGAAGGACACAGGCATATATTCCACATTATGCAGTTTTGCTCACTTTAGATGTAAAAACACTTGAGTGTGTGCAAAAGAGACTGTCCTCAATTCCCAAAATATTTTCTATATTCCCTGATTCATTTTATGAAGGATCAAACCTCTAGCTTGTAGCTCTGAGTGATAGACTTCCCCTTTTAGTCATGAAATCTTCTATGATCCAAACTGAAGGAAAAAATTCTTGTTCGTCTCCCATTTATATTCACAGTCAGATACTATAATTAAATAATAGAGTTTCATTTACTTGGGCTCAAATCCATTAATTTTTTTTTCTTATTTTTACTCATCTCTTTTCTCTGAAACATATTCCAGTATTATTATTATCCTTGAGCACACAAATACACAGATCTGTGAATCTATAATGAGATCTTCCTATTTTTTTAGACTAAATTTTGCTTTGGTTAAATGTCTAAATTGCCTCTACTTAGATGCTGCCTAAATATGAAGAAATAGTGGATCCCACTGGGGGAAAAAAAAGTCAGCTTTGAAGAGCTGACCTCCTAGCCAAGTTCATGCATTGTTTATACTCCAGGGAAAAAGTTGGTTCACAGGCTAACTTGGGGTCCTTGGTCTGCTGCCAGCAGAGGTTGAATGTGCTAATACTCTGCATCAAAGTGCAAGTTCAAATGTCCTTCCATTCCAGCCCCGTGTACCGGTCAAAGGATAAAACATCGTTAAGCATCATGTCCAGAGACAGCCATCTGCCTGCCTCTCACCCAGAGGTGCCACGTGATGACAGACAGGAAAAGAGAAAGGAAGTGAAGGTGCCAAACACTCCAATAGGGAAGTATCTGAATTAGAAAGAAAAACTAAGCTCGACAGCTGCCACTGAGTCCAACTCTTTAACCAGACAGAACTACCACACTCTTAGACTGTTGGTTTTAGGAAAAAAGAGGAAGCTTGCAGAATTTGTATTCCCACGTCCAATGCTGTCCTCTCACCACATGCCTATGAAACTCCCATGTCAACAGAGCTTTTACCCTTGTCCTTTTCTCCTTTTCAGAATTTCTACTCCAAATCCCCAGCACACTTAGAGCAGTGATCTCAGAGGCATTTCTATAGCCAATGCAAATTATATTTCTTTGTTTGCCTCCTAGAGATGAGATGGGAAAGGGAAAGACATGTAAAAGCCCCAAAGTAGCAACTCAAACCAGAACAGAGGACGAAAGTTCATAACATTTTTCACTAGTTTGCTGTGTAAATCCCCCCTGCTAATTTAGAAAAGCCTTTGTGGTTTTAATATTAAAAGTAAAATGGATATATCCCTCTGCTGATGTTCATGAACTAAAGGTAGTTATACTTACTTTGCCAGTTAAAACGCATAGGTGAACACACCAAATCCCTTCAGGACAGACCATAAACTGTAAACAGGAAGAGAGTCTATTAATCCATTTTTTGTTGTTAATAGACCACATTTTTATATAAGAAGACTTGTTCCTCTTTCCAGCCATGGTACCGCATGGAGCCAATGTAAACTCTGAGATAACTGACATCTAGTTTGAATAAAAGCACATAATATTTTAATGCTTTTTTTATACATATAAAGCCATTATTCCTGATTAGAAGCAAAAATCCTGAGAATACGTCATATTCTTATTCCCCTAAATCCCAAATTAGGCCCCTCAGCTGATAAAGAATGAATGGATAAAGACAGCAAGATCAACATACCAATTTGTGAGTTAGGCTGGTAAACTTTGCTTCATCCTAAAGCTCTTAGCCCAAACTGAAAGTACACAGTAACAGTCAACATTCAAGCCCCCTCTATAAGTAGGATGAAAATCCACATCCTAATATTACTGTCATAGACAGTCTCAACCCATCTCTGAGTATGAAGTCAAGTGAAATCCACACGTAGTACTGTTGAGCAATCTCTGTAACGTACTCTGTTAGATGGGGTGGAGAAAACAAAGTCATTAAAACTTGGTAATAAAGAAGCTGTGATCTAACTACATCAAAGTTGGAAAAGTCATTAGCAGAGAAAGAAGTAAAATGAGGATGCATTCCAGAATGACAGGAAAGCAGCTTAACAACAAAACATAGGCTGTCCGTCAATATATGAAAAGTTACATAGCGCCAAAGATTCAGTAACATCGAGACTTACAGAAAACTTATCTTGGACATTGAAATTCTTGGATCACAAGGAGAGAAACAGGAAGACTTGGAGCTGCAGTGAGACAGTGGGTGGTCTCTCCTGGGTACTGAAAGGGCAAGAAGAACTTGAAGAACAGGGCCTGCTGGCAGGCCCAAGCAAGAGCGGGGCAGGCCCGGGATTTTTGAAAGAAGCCAGAGATAACAGGACTTGTACATTTTCAACTCAGGAGTTCTAGAGAAGCAGGTCTTCAGCATCTATAGCTCGGTCAGTCCTGGTTTATTATCCCCAGGGTGACCAAATGTCTCTCTACTGAGAGATCTTGGACTAGCCCATGTCACATACCCATGAATCTCCCACTTGTTATATCCAGTCACTTCCTCAGACAATGGAGGGAGATTTCACAGACTGACCAACCCAGTTTTCCTCTACCAGTATCTCGGCATCAGCAAACTAACATCTGAAATGTCGTTGTTGAAGCCACAAGAGCTGTGAATGTATTCAAAAGCAAAGACCTGGGTAAGGAAACATGGTGACTGCACTTGATCTTAGCCAAAAGGCCGAGAAGCGATAGGAAACATGGTGACTGAAAAATAACCTCAGGAAAGTAAATCCAGTCACTCAACTAACATGTAAAAATATGAGCTAATGTTTCAATTCCTGATTTGGTAGAAAAGATGAGATTATATGAGGAACTAGAGGCACTGAGTATTCTCAAGAGGGCTGCTACTGAAAATACACACAACAAGGTCCACACAGTTGAAGTTATTTGTACTTTGAGCAATGATACTCAAACACAGTTTGAATACAATATTACAATGTAGCAAAATTGTTACTAGCAAAACTCTGAAATTAGGATGAGTAAAATCTCCCTAGCTGAGTGATCTTGGGCATGTTCCTTAATCTCTAAATCCAGGTCTGATCTGTCAATTTGAATTAATGCTAACCAGAATAATTGTCTACTCAGCATCTCATTGAGAAACAATGCTGCTTGATTTTCAGACTTCATGGTTCAGGTGGAGTTGGCCTGTGTTTCCTCCAGCTGCACTGTAGGGGTGACTGCTCAGACCTTGGCTATCAGTAACATGCTCTGGCAAGCCATATGAGGCTCCCCAACACCCCAAACATGGTTGCAACTTTCTCTTCCTCTGTTTCTCATTGGGGTTATTGAGGACCATTCCAACCTGGAACTGCCCATTTGTGTAGCGATTCTTCCTCCTGATCAAGCCACGTAAGAACGCAAAGCTACGAGACTGGATAGAGTGAGAAACTGATGCCTGGAGACAGCCTGTGAGCTTAAAGACTGCTACCCAGTGTTACCACGAGAATCCATTTCTTGGTTCTCCTATTCTGAGACAGGTTTTTGTCTAACCTGGCACATGGAGTTTTTGTATGTATATGTGAGGAAGAAATGAGATAATGCTTGTAAAGTATTTGTTACTGCACTGGGCATATAGCAAGTGCTTAATAAGTGTGAGCTATTTTTATGTCCAGAAGGAAAGACTCTTTATACTTCCCTGTCCAAGATGATGCCAAGAAAGGTGGATAATTTTCATGAGATTCAAGGGTCTCTACCTTCAAAAAGATCATCATCTACCACGTACGATGTTAAGAACAGCTCAACGACATAAAGTAGAATTCCCAAAAGGTGACAGATGATTTAAGTGACAACTGAACTGAACAGAACATATTTAACGGTCACTAGAGGAAAGACCGTCAGGCAGAGCAGGTTATTGAAGGGCTTCACAGAAGTAATCATTGAGTTGGGTTTTTAGGAACAGGAATAATCTGGAAGCCTGGAGAAAAGGACAGACAATACATTAGCCATGGGTCAAGAAAAACATGGTGGTGGTGCTACAGCCAGGACATTCTTTGACCTGGAACACAGGGTATGTGAGAAGAAGCCAGGGAAGAACAGCTGGAATAAAATTTTCAATGCAAATGACATGTTTTAAGGGCAAGTTTAATCATATTTCACAGAAGCTGGTTTTCACTGAGCTCATTCAGAGGTATAAACGGTTGACACTAGGTACTCATGTAATTCACACTCAGTGAAATTCTAAAAATAATAAAAATCAGAGGAATGGTTTCAAAGATTTTACAACTAAATCAGACATCTCTGGATGTTTTATATCATCTTGGTGGGTTTTTTTTTTTTTTTTTCCTTTCCTTTCTCTTACTCCAACTGTCATGGTTCATTATTTACTCTCACACTGCAGCCAAACAAAGAAAAATACATTCACAATGAGCCCTAGACACAGTGTAATAGATAATATTGTGGTTTTCTTCTCAATATCCCTTTCATTCCTTCCTCAGTATGTAAGAGCTATGCAGTTTGAGGGACTGACTCCAAACCCTGAAGTAGGTTCTGCTAAGTTTAAGGCAACCATGGTAATCCCATCCTCCTTGCCAGTGATTGGTTGTAAATCCAGGCCTAAGCCATTCTATAAATAGCAATCACTTGGAAATGAGGTTTGGATCCAGGAATGGGCATATGACACTACGTGGGCCAAGGAAACATGAATGAGATTTGCTTCTGGAAAACATTCCCTTACTGTTAAAGAGAGCCATTGGAAGAGATGGTCTCTTTCCCAAACTCCGTGGTCATCAGACCTGGAACTGCAGATGCTATCTGCATCCAATTCAAGAATATTGCTGATATACAGAGGAGAACAGAAATTAGGAATTGCAGAGACAAGGAACTGAAAGCACTGGAAAAGGCCAGCCCAATAATCTGCCCCGTCTTTAACGTCTGGCTATGTGAAATATTACCTTTATTATTAAATTGGTTTGACTCTTTTTCAAAAAAAAAAACTCAATTTCTTCTAAAACTACCCTAATGACTCAGTAAATTTGTGATCTAATAATATATCGAATTTTACTGCTCTCTGATTTGTCTTAGAGCTCCCAGAAGAAGACGACAAAAAGTGGGAATCAGGGCTGGTGAACAGGTATGTATCTGAAAGCACTAGTCCAGGTTGATCCATTTCAGATCAGTAGAACATCATTCTCTGAAAAGATGGAGTAGTTGTCAGAGTTACCTAGATTGGCCCAGAAATTTTTGTCAAAAGAGGACCCTCCAAAATTATAGCACAACAAATGTTGTGTGTTTTTTTCTGTCATGAACACAAAACACCGGATCCCACACCTCCACTAGAGTCCTCATTCCTCCTACGTAGCTCCTAAGAGAAGGGGCATTTTATTATATTTTTTAAGACAGAGTCTTGCTCTGTCACCAAGGCAGTACACTGAAGTACAGTGGCACCATCTCAGCTCGCTGCCACCTCCATCTCCCGGGTTAAGCAACTCTCCTGCCTCAGCCTTCCGAGTAGCCGAGATTACAGGTGCACACCACCATGCCAGGCTAATTTTTTTGTATTTTAGTAGAGATGGGGTTTCACCAGGTTTTGCCAGGCTGGTCTCAAACTCCTTACCTCAAGTGATCTGCCTACCTTGGCCTCCCAAAGTGCTGTGATTACAGGTGTGAGCCGCCATGCCAAGTCGAGTAGGGGCATTTTATTCCCTAGTCATATTAGTGAAAAGAGTTCCTGATAGATGAAGTCTAGACTCAAAAGAGTTTTCTGAACAAGCAAATGTTACAGACTCTAAAACTTTCTATGTTTCATCACCAATCATCATTTAGGGGTACACTCTCTAAGAGTGCAATTAACCATTTTATCCAATTCTGCTATAGATTATATGAGCTCAGGAAAATGATGATAGCTATGCTGTGCTAGTGCCTACTCCCTTATTTCTAAAAAGTAATTTTAAATGTTTAACCACAGAATGTATATACTTACGTAAAGGCAATATCTAGAATGTATATGACAACTTCCAAGGGAGTTACTATAGAAGATAAACATTGGCAACTAGTGATCAAAATAAAACAATGCACATCAAACTGAAATACCATGCTAAAAAAAGTGAAACTCTATAGATAAGAGATTGTAGAAACAGTAACTTGTAGCAAATTTGATCACCACTCACTAAAAGAGAGCCAAAGATAAACTGAAAGAAGACTCTGCTATGGTATTAAGCCAAAAAATGCTAAGATCAGAAACTGTATAACTGTATACATTATGGCTGATAACTAAGAGATGATACTTTTCCATGCTTGAGGTGTCCTCTAAAAATATCAGTAAAACTTCTAACAGGCCTCACATGTACTAACATGATTTTAAATACTTTTATTTTGACATTAAATTTGGTAGTCCAAACTTAATACGTATTAGAGCTGAAAACTTTAAGCACATACAATAGCTCTGTCTATTTAGACCTATAAATAAAGACAAAACCATTGACAATGAACATACCTAGTATTCAGAAAACAGGGCTTCTTGGAGACATAGATGAACAGGCTATGTACAGATGAGCTTAGAACATCTTAATGTACCCAGTACACACGAAGCTATCAAAGATAACTACAGCCATGTCAAAATACTCAAAAGCCAACTTGAAAGGGTTCCCATTGTCCAAAGATAAGATCATTTGAACCTCAAAGGATAAGGATTACAATAGATCTAACCTACCTTATATGCTTACATTCATGAATTCACAATGATATTTAAAAGGAATTACTTGATTACCTTCTGAGGATGACAGGAAGCCAATTCATTTAATTAAATTAATTTATTTTATTAATTAAAATAATAATTAATTATTAATTTAATTATTTGAGAAGTGGAAAATAAAAGATATAATGTATTATTTATCCTGTCTTTCCTATATGAACTGTACAACTTGGTAACCAAATAGTAGACTGGGAAGTAACTGTCATTTTATAAAATTATCCCAGTTAGTACATGAAAACAAGATGATATAATTAAGCTATTTCTACTTTGCAATCCCTAATAAATTAATGAATCCAAGTAATGAGTATTGATAACTAATATAAAAAAAGAGTCATAATTGCATCACTTCTTATAGTCTTACAAAAGGATCAAACTTATCTGATCAAGTCTCTGGAGCCAGCTGCCAGTTTTTCAGAAAATATGAAGGACAGAAGAACATGCTACACCACACCATGAGTATGCAACCAACAAAATCCATACCGTGGGAAATTTTTTAGGTCAAACAACTTGGATTCTTCAGCAGATATGTTGTAAGGAAAAGAAAGAAATGGAAGGGGTCCTATAGGCTATAAAAGACTACAAGGACATATCAAGAATTTTTAATGGACAAAACTCATTATATTCATAATTGGATCATAAAACATAATGGAATACAAGGACTGATTACTATGAAAGTTCAGATGATTATTTCTAGAGAAAGAGGTGAGTCTGTGATTAGGATGGTACACATGGAGAGGCTTCTGGGATTGTTTACAACTTCTATTTCTTGACCTGGATGGTGGTTACAAGACTGTTTACCTTATAATGAATCACCACAGCATGTATTTGTTTGATGTGGTCTTTCATATGTTCATTATAATGTGCAATATAAAGAAAAAATGAAAAAAGAAAAAAGTAGGATGGTATGTTATACACTTGTATGTCACTAATTCATTTGTTACTAGCAGTGAAAATAGTTTCATGATTGTCAATCATAATAGACACTAAACAAGTAATATCCTTAAAGAATATGCTTCCATACTTATAAGAATAATGCTCTTATACTGTTTAATCAAAATATTAGGGACATCCTTTCTTTACCTGACCGGCACTCTCTTTGGTGGTTTTTACTTTTAATACCTCTCTCAGGGATACAGTTATCATGCTGTTTTACCTAGTGGTAAAAGATTCCTCTGCTCTCAGTTCAAACACATTCCTATTCTCTTCTTGTTTGCTACCCAATAAAAGTCAAATATGATACAAAATTTTGTAACTGTTGCTAAATGCCTATTAGCTCCAAATATTCTGCTTTGTTTACAAAGATAATGGCACACTCATTTTATTAAAAATGTTTCATTTTCCTTTATATATCCTACCAGAATTAGTTGAAGAACAGACTGATTCTAATGTTTCCTTCTTTTGCAAATCAAATAACCCCCTTTCCAACCCGGGAAACTATTAGCAGTATTTAATATCACCAGCCCTCATCAAACCTGGACAAAGGGCATTCTTTCTGCAATGTTTGTCATTAATGCAGGTTGGCCACAGCTGCAGTTTAAAAGCTGACTATAATCCCATCTGTAAAGGTTGACTGCACAGTGACCTTGGTCAAGGTAAAACCTGTTCCATAAAACCCAAGAATAGCAAGGTGCGTGGAAGTCTAGACAAATGGGTGCATCGATGACTAGGAGGAAAATGCTTATTGTTCTTAATGAAAGCCATTCATTACACTCCTTGCTGTAGTTTCACCCACACATCATGAGTATTGTCTCATATTTCAAAGGCATTCTCAGTAAGTAGAATAAATCAATACTGGATATGATCAACATTACTAATATTGATCAATATCTGCTTCTCTTCTACATTTCCCATCCCAAGGAAAATTAGGAGGGATCATATGAGTAATTCTATCAAAAAAAAATATGAGAAGTGATGTTTGTCACTTCTGGAATGAAGCATTTAATTCCCAGTGCTCAACTCTGCAGCCCTCTCTTCCCCAGCCTGGGAGATCATGGAAGCAGGTATAGAAAAAGTCTAGAAAGCTGAGTCATCATATGTAGGATAACTGACCTGCAGAGTCATCTGAACCCATAACAAACCTTGTAGATGAAATTTTAGGGTTGTTTGCAACAGTTTCGTAACTTATTCTAACCCAAATGATGTGTGGGAATTCTGTATGTTTCCAAAAATCCTTTCCACAGAGATCTATTAAAAGTTGCCTACATATATTGATTGCTTGAGGCCAACCAAATTAGTTGAATTATAAAAAGGTAACAATTTAGAATATTTTCAACCAGGCACAGTGGCTCACACCTGTAATCCTAGTACTTTGGGAGGCCAAGGAGGGAAGATTGCTTGAGCTCAGGAGTTTGAGACTAGCCTAGGCAACACAGTGAGATCCCATTCCTACAAAAAAATTAAAAATTAGCCAAGTGTGATGGCACATGCCTATAGTTCCAGCTACTCAGGAGGCTGAGGTAGAAGAACCACTTGAGTCTGGAAGATCGAGGCTGTAGTGAGCTATGATGGCACTACTGCACTCCAGCCTGGGTGACAGAGTGAGACTGTCTCAAAACCACAACAACAAAATAAAACAACCAAACACAAAGAATATTTTCAAGATTGTGAATTGCTTGAAAATGTTATCAATATTTGGTAAACTATGGCTAATATCAGAAAAAATCTGTACTCCTATAAACAGAAATATATTCTAAGACTTCCCTACTAAACAAAGAAAGGCATAAATGTAACGTGCAATCACCTCACTGAGCCCAGCTCTACCTTAAGAACTGTGGAAGAACATAAGGTAAAGAGCAGTTGTTGGTGACATTTACAAAGTCTCAAGTCTCAATTGATTCTGAAATAAACTGATAAGGCTTATATTTTCTTGACCTCCTAATTCTTGGAACCAAAAGTACTTGGTAAATGAAATTTGTCTTTTGTGATTTCCTCAAATCTACTTTCTATGATTAATCTACTATACACTATCAAAGAGTATTAAAACTATAAAACATCCATGTGAGATTTTAATAAGGCTCAAAGATGCTTTTTCATGCTTTCTCTATGTAGGAATACTGCAGAATTTTTACATCTGTATCATTCCTTCTACACAGAGCATTTCATATAAGAAAGTATGTAGAAATCATACAACATTCCCAGGAAATATAATCGTCTTTTACCCAAAGCCTCAGCAGTCAACATTTTAAAATGCCATTGCTGGCTGAACACACAGGTATTTACCTGGGTCATGAACTAAAATGGCAAATGTCCCAAATATTTCTATTCATCTGATGGGTGCCACAGGAGCCTCAATGGACATGGTGGTGACTGCAGTGTATGGACTATTGATCTGAGTATGCCTGAGGACAAATGGAATCACTTCCTCAGTCACAAAGGTGTCCTAGGAGGTCTGCTAGCCCGAAATGACCTGTTGGCTTTGAGACGCATAGGCACCACTGGACGCTGCACAGCAATGACAGAGCTACATGGAACGTGGAGATAAGGGCTCCAGCATGCATCTTTGGCAGAAAAATTCACTCCATTTCAATTTTTTAAATAAAAATGACAGTGGGCAATAATCATACAATTTAATTATTCCTTTGGGTTCCACATAAAGCTCAAAGAATATAAAATCACCAACCACTGATCTGCTACCTGTGGCAGCTGAAAAATATTATAGTGGAATTTCAGGGGCAAAGGGTGAAATGAGCATCTCCAAATTGTTTAGAAAAAGATCTTCAGTCTAAGGAGAAATGACGGCACAGCTTTAAGAATAGATAAAGGACTGCCTGAAGGATCTGTCTAGCTTCCTTAGTTTTTTAAAAGTAATACCTTCATTTGCATAGTAATAACCCAATTATTGTAAGATTAGGTGACAGGAATCTCATTATTGCTATTTCCACAAAACAGTCGATATTCTATTCAATATCTTTTAATGTTACACACCTTAAAACATAATTATTCAATATACCCTCATTTATCTTTAATGTAATTTTCTTTTTTGAAAACCTTGCCATAATTGTTAGTTTTTATGGCATATACTAGTGTTTAAACAAGTACTTTTCCCCCGCAGGCTGCTATGAGAACAAGCAAAAGCAACCAACAGCCTGGGGGCACTTCTCTTCCCCCCAACCCCCCAAGTTACTAGTAAGTTCACCAAAAGATCAAACTCACACACCGGACTGCTAAAAATCTGTTGTAACGACCTCTGCCCTCTTCCCAACACTATAGTTTCCCCTCCTTTTCTGTCACTTCATGCTCCACAAAAGATGCTTCCATAATGAATTTTGATCTTAAGGCAACTCTGAAAGTGTTAGCAAATACATTCTGTTAAATTTCAAATTGTATGATCTGGGCTCTTTGTGAGTTTTTTTTTTGGGGGGGTGGGGGGTGGGAGGGGTGGCTGTTTTTCCCTGTAGACCACATTGTAATACACACACACACACACACACAAATCCTTCTGAGACAGCTGACATACTGGGGAGACCATCTGCCTGCCATAGGTTTACCTGCCATAGGCTTTTACAGTTTCAATTACAAGATAATCAGTATGATAAGTGGCTGGTTACCAGATTAACAGTGGAAACAAAGCAAGGAAATAAGGGGGAGAGAGACAGGACTGCCTACATTAAGAGACTGCAGAGCCATACATTATATTACTTCAAAATGATATCAGAATTAATGTAGAGTGAAAACAGCAGTTAGACTTTGTCATGGGAGGAAACAACATCAAAGGACTGCGGTTTGGAATCTGGGGCTAACACTCCTTAACTGTGGCCCTAGGGACTCTGTCTTCTTCATGATGTTAACTCTCTATACTTTGTGAATGAACACTCATTAATCATAGGTATAACAATTAATCTGCAGAAAGAGACACTATGCTTCTTACTCAACACCAACTAAGTTTCCTCAGGATTTCATCGCATCACCAGCAAGATTCATTGGCATTTTCTAAATGACCTACGAAACTTCAGCAGGCATCAGATGCTCCTAAGAGCCCACCTGACTACAAGCTCACCACTGCATACCCAAACCATCAAAACCACACTTCACTCTTCCCAGGCCTGATCTTTGGAAGAGATTGCAAAGGTGGCCTAACATTACTTGTTTGCATGCTTAACGAATTTTGGGGGGTATTGACTGTACTTTGTAATTTTTTTACAACAATCGGGAAACTGCCATTCTTTAAAATGAGTGTAGTTGCTGTAGACAATTTTCCCCCAAATAGAAAATGTAAAAGAATATTTCTGATTTAGTAAGGCTTTTACTGAAATTAAGTTGGGTGGTTTATGTCTTTCAAGTCACCGGGCTGTTCCACAGAAACTACACATAGCAACAAGAACATGAGTCAGACATTTGGTGCAAACCTCTTCTTACAGAGAAAAATAAACTCACAGGGCACACTGTCAGTCAAGGTCACCAGGTCACAGTCCGTGGCTAAGGCAGAATTAGAATTCAGGTCTCCAAACATTTACGGAAGAGCTCTTTCAATTTCCTCTTCCACTTCACCTAAATCCCAGACTTCATGGAAAGAATGGCAGCTGCGCTCCATTGATTGAGTGCGGTTATACGTTTAGCCCTCAGTGAGGAACACTACCAAGGAATGGTCAACCGAAAAAAGCAAAAGAGCAATAATTGAAGTCATCATTATAGACAAGGCACAGTGGCTCATGCCTGTAATCCCAGCACTTTGGGAGGCCAAGGTGGGTGGATCACTGGAGGATAGGAGGCAGAGGTTGCAGTGAGCTGAGATTGTACCACTGCACTCCAGCCTGGGGGATAGAGCAAGACTCTGTCTCAAAAAACAAAACAAAACAAACAAACAAACAAACAAAAAACACCGCATGTTCTCACTCACAGGTGGGAATTGAACAATGAGAATACTTGGACACAGGGCGGGGAACATCACACACCAGGGTTTGTCAGGGGGTGGGGGGTGAGGGGCTGGGGGAGGGATAGCATTAGGAGAAATACCTAATGTAGATGACGAGTTGATGGGTGCAGCAAACCAACATGGCACATATATACCTATGTAACAAACCTGCACATTGTGCACATGTACCCTAAAACTTAAAGTATAATTTTAAAGTCATAATTACACACTAAGTATCAGACGACGTACTGTTTCATATTACACATCAGAACTCACATTTACCATTGAAGAAGATGAGGTCTGAGAAATTTAGAAATTGTAGGTCAGGATTCAAAGGCAGATCTGTCTTAAAGAAAAAGCATGGAAGTTGCTGTCATAAAAACAAAGTTTACAGATACAATTTACTTTGCTTTTTTTCTCCAGAATTTCATATCTTAGTCTTTGCTGAATGCTCCAGACACTGTCCCACAGTACACAGAAAGGTCCAGGACAAGGGTGACTGCAAACAAGTTAGAGTTGCAGTACACTACTAAGTCTCAGGTCATCTTCTCTACGGGCATATCACTTCTCTCTTTCTGGAAAGCCAAAAGCTTTTTCCCTTGTCTTTACCGCTCATTATTTATCTAGTAAACTTTGACTCATGCCGAAAACTCCTGGTCACTCATCACTCTTCAGTGAAGCCTGCCCTACTACCCAGGCACCTTCCAGCAGAGTGAATCTGCTCTCTCTCTCTGCTATTCCTGAACTTTTAAACTATATATTGCTATTAAATGCAATTATTTGTTTACATGCCATCTCACTTGAGGAAGTCTCCTTGTGGAATGGGTTCAAGTCATCTTAATATCCACAGTACCTATTAGCGATATACCTGAAACAGGTGTTTTATAAATATTCAGCCATTATTGAACTAAAGATACTTGTCAAACCTTAGAGCAATGGTTACATTCTATCTGGCATGAAAAGTTTCTGTTTATGTCTTTTCTGTGTACGAAAGAGTTATTTGAAATAACCAGGTCTTATTCCCCCCCACCAGCACCAAGAAGAGTGCCTCACAGACACTAAGTGTCCCAGAACTGTTGGTAGATGTAAATTACTTATTTAACGGGGTGGGAGTGTAAATAACTAAAATATTACAAGTTTCTTTAAACCTAGTTGAAGATAATAGCAAATTTTTCTCTTCTTGAGTCACCTTCAAAGCATGGGATTATAGCACATGAGAGATAGAATAAATGCACTGTAGCTAAAAATTAGATGGCTGAATCCATGGCTAAAATGCTGCTTTTCTTCAGGATTAATTGAGTGCAATCTTTTATCTGTTTCTATTCAGCATATGTAGTATATATCGGCTATGCATCTGAGGACAGCTGCCATTCTATTTACAGCATTATCTAAAAATGGCAACATTAAATCCATCTTCCATCTCTTTGAGATCTTTTTCAACCACAGAATCATCTCAGATGTTCTGCTTTTAGAGCAAAATATATGAGGTGTGAATGTGTGTAACAGTAAAAGACTAACAGGCAGAAATCTACGACGGTGGAAATATCTACCAGCGCTTGATAAAACTTTCCTCCTTCCCCTATCTCAAGAAAAGCTAGGGCAAGGAAGCTAGCAAACATCAGGGGGCAAATTAAAAAGGTAGAAAACCCTGCCCTTATACCCCCATTCAGAAGTCTAAGAACCTAAATATTGATTTTTCAGGGCTTCTGTTGCTGACTGTAGAGATTTTGAACCTAGACTGACAAACAAACAGCAGGGGTGTGTGCTGACAAACCTCCCAAATACTATACTGCATTCCAGATTTTTATTTTTTAGAAAGTTAAAATTAATCTTTCAGCTTTTTTAAGAAGGGAAAAAAGCTGTGACTATGCTAATTATTTATTGTGAGTCTCCATATTCTACATCTTAACACAAATCCAGTGTTGACTTCACTGAAGACCGTCAAAAAAAAAAAAAAAAAAAAAAACACCTGAGTTTACAGCAAGAACATACAGAAATGACCTTGTTGGCCAGTCTGAACGATTTGGGAAAATGTGGACTCTTTCAATTGCTCTTCTCTTCAAAATTTCAGACTCTACCTCTTCTGTTTCACCGAGCTTCAAGTCCATTTTTAAATTCAATGTGCCAACTAGACATGACAGGAAAAGAGAACAGTCCTTTCATAGCAAAGATCAACTAAACTTGGAAAAAATTAAGAGGCCATTTACATTTCTCTTTTAAAAAGCTAATTTGGCCAGATTCAGTGGCTCATACCCGTAATACCAGCACTTTGGGAAGCCTAGGCAAGAGGATCGCTTGAGCCCAGGAGTTTGGACCAGTCTGGACCACAGAGCGAGACCCTGTCTCCATAACAAAATTTAAAAATTAGGCATGGTGGCACATGCCTGTAGTCCTAGCTACTCGGGAGGCTGAGGTGGGACGACTGTTTGAGCTCCAGCCTGGGCAACAGAGTGAGACTCTGTTTCTAAAAAAAGAAAAAAAAAAAAAAAGCTAATTTCCTCATCATGTTATAGGTATTATAAGTTCAGAAACCATCATTCTACAACAATTTTGCAACTTCAAGGCAGCATAGTGCACCAGTTAATGGATTAAGTATATGGGTGGGTGGAGTCTGACTGAGTTCAAATACCATTTATATCACTTATTAAGTGTGTGATCTTGGGCAAGTTATGTGATCTTGGACAAGATAAATAACCTTTCTGTGCCTTATTGCTGTGGTTGTGAGCAACAATTAAGTCAGTAGGCACAAAGGTGTTGGAATAGTATGAAATGCTATGTAGTGGGCAATCAACTGTTATTCATTTTTATTAAAATGGTCCTTAACATTTAGTAAGTGCTCATAAATTAAAGATAAAAAATAATTGATTTCCACATTTCTCAGATGTGGATGGGGTGGGGGAAGAAGTATACAGGGAAAGCTTCCATATAAAATAAATTAAAAACAATGATTTACTTGGTGTTGCTTTCTATGCTCTTTTCCCGGAAATACACACACACACACACACACACACACACACACACACACACAACCATGAGCACAAAGCCTTCCAACTCAAAACTGAAGTGTTTATAAAAATGGTATGTTTTGTAATACATTCAATATGTTCTACTCAATATCTAAAGCATAAATACACAAATGTCATTTTGTCAGTACAACTCTAAATTATTCTTATTTGGGTAAACAAATGAAAAAATTAAAGGATTATCAGATAACATCCAATACAACAGGTTACATATACATATTCATACCCTATATGACCATGTGCCTTTGGCATTTTCATCTATTCCACAGATAAGTCAAGTGAAACTACTCAATTACTAGCTATCAATTTTCAGATATAAATTTGAATTTAAGGTAAATTAATGTTTTCCAAAGGCAAATCATTGCACAGTTTTTACTTGTTTTACTCTAAAATTTATATTACTATCATTCATTAATACTTTTGGAAATCTTAGGGTTATAATTTAAGTACGTACCAATAGTCTATTTGAATGTGGAAGTAAAGTTAAAGATTTGAAACTGAAGAATAGACATGATGCTTCTTAAGAAAACCTATTGCACAATTTTTGCAAGATGCCCAAATCATCAGATCTTCATGTTTTTAATCTTTGGTGTCTGCTGACTGGCCAGCTTCAGATAATCTGTCTCAAAGGACTATAAAGCCTTCAAAATAAGTTATGAAAGTGGTATCCACCTTTTATCACCACTAAGAAAGGTATGTTTTTAAAAACTAGTGTAAAAATTTAACCATGAAAACTCATACTTAAGAGATTCCAAATGTATATTTATGATATTTATGCGGTATACATATTATATATATATATATATATAAATTCTTAACTTAACAGCATCACTAAAATTGAAATGATATTCATCACAAACAGGGAAAGAAACAACCATACAAAGTAGCTACGATCTTTTTTTAATAACAAGTGCACTTCCTTACAAAAACCCCAGTCCTAGGAATTAGGAGATCATTTTCTAATTTTTTTTTCATTGTCAATGTATGAGCAACTGTATTTCCAGGACTCAAATATTCACTTGGATTATAGAGGTCAATATTGCATATCATTTATTCTCAAGAACCATTCACTAAATAAAACTTTGTACATTTTATCTCCTTTGTAGCCACAAGGAGTAACTTTATTATTCCTACCAAGATACTGGACCAGACAGTAGAGACTTGGTTCTGCCACCAGTCAATTTATGTTACAATTCTGAGCCTCAAATCTACTCATCTTTAAAATTGGAAAGTTGGACTAAATTATATCTGATGTCTTTTTATTCTTGAAAATTTTATAATTCTATCAACACTGTCCATATTGGAATTTAATCAAAATTCAGCTTTATCGCAAAAGAGATGGTCAAAATATGCCCGCCTTCCCATAGAAGAGCAAATATAAAGCAGAAGGTTGTCATATTTTTAAAGAAGACTTCATATTGATTGTTTATTGTAGACCAGGCAGTGTATATATCTGTCTATATCTATATGTCTATACTGCAAATGATAAAACTGAGGCTCAGAGAGATTAAGGAATATACACAAGATGAAAGAGTGAGTAAGTGATAAAACTAAGATTCAAACTCACTCCCTTATGACTATATGATGCATGGATGCTTTCCATCCTAGCAACAAGTTTATTGAGAACCATGATACTTGACAGGCAATTCTATTACAACTATCTAGTAAATAGTCCACTGATGCTAAAGTCCCCATCATGCTCTGCATTCCCCTTTTTAGCTTTATTAAGGAAAAACTGATACCTAAAAATTGCCACACATTTGATAGATACATCATGAGTTCAGACATATGCATATACCCAAGATATCACCACCACAATCAAGAACTAAACATATCTATCACCTCCAAAAGTTTCCTTGTATTCTTTTGTGTTCTTTTGTTTTTTGATCAGGAGAGTTACCATGAGATCTACCCTCTTAACGCAGTTTAAAGTGCGCAATACCACATTGTTAAATGTAGGCAGTAAATTGCACAGTAGTTCTGTAGCACTACACATCTTGCATAGCAGAAACTTCATACCAGTGAGCACATTTCTTATGCAAATTCTACACACTGCTTGGTACCCAAGAAAGGGAATTTATATCTTTAACAGAGAAATAAAATGCAAGTATTTTATGCAAGCTGCTGACACCTGACTAAAAAGGCAAGAATTAAGGTAACTTGGTAGTTGACGATGCATTTCTTGATGATAATGGCACCTCTTGAAAATTAGTCAGCAAGATCTACAGGCTTTGGTGACAGTACACAAGCTGAGAAAGGAAACAGAACAAGCATTTTAGAGAGTTTTCCTAACAGGACTTCAGGATCTTCTCTTTCAACCATCAGAGGAAAATTATTCCACTCTTTCCATTTGGCTTAGGGTTTCCTCGCAGCCTCATGGAAGTGTAACCCCACCTCAGGAATCGCAAAGATTGGCAGCCTGGGGACACCGGGCAAGCAGGCATGCCCAGCTGACACCTTACTAAATATTTTCTAAATGTCCTTGGTGTATTCTGTTGTGGGTTTTAGCACAGATTGGAGGCCAAAGACCTGGATCTGAATTTTGGTTGTGCCACTTTACTGGTGCTGTAAGTCTGGTCAAAATAGAAATCTCGCTGTGCTTCACATCCTTGTCCATTACAGATGGATACTTCCAGTAAGCTCATGGAGTTCTTGTGAGGAGTCAAAAAATACCTGTAAACCACTGACTGAGCACAGTGGCTGCCATGTGAAAAGCCCCCAATAAAAGTAACCTGTCATTATGATTATCTCAAAACAATGGGAGAGGAGATGTACATTTATAGTAACCTGCATAATAGGATACTGTCCCTAAGAGCAGTTTTCTGAGGTAGTAGAAAACATTAAAAAGTTACATATGAAATCCAGGATATCAGCCGGGTGCAGTGGCTCACACCTATAATCCCAGCACTTTGGGAGACCGAGGCGGCCGATCACAAGATCAGGAGATTGAGACCATCCTGGCCAACATGGTGAAATCCTGTCTCTTCTAAAAATACAAAACTTAGCTGGGTATGGTGGCACACACCTGTAATCCTAGCTACTTGGGAGGCTGAGGCAGGAGAAACCTTTGAACCCAGGAGGCGGAGATTGCAGTGAGCCAAGAATGCGACACTGTACTTCAGCCTGGCGACAGAGCGAGACTGTCTTAAAAAATAAATAAATAAAAAATAAATCTAGGATATGCATGTTTTGTTAAAGGTGTAAAATATACAAACACACACACACACACACACACACACACACACACAGAGGGAGTATGATCCAACTCTTATTTTTTTAAAAACAAAACCATTTCTGAAGAAAAGTTTAGAAGGTCTAGATGCATGTAGCAGTGACTATTTGTAAATACGATTTTATTTGCTTCTTTTTAGCTCACCAGTGATTTCTAAATCTACAGTGATCATGTATTTTATAACATAAGTATTTTTTATTTTGAATTTTCTTAAAATAAAGACCATATGCATGCTTCAAAAATTAAAATAAAAAACAATCTATATGAAGATAGAATTTAGCTAGTAAAATATTTAAATGCCCTGACATGATTTTATGGCTTACAGTATAAATAAAAGAGAGCTGAAAATTTAGGTGATTCTTCTCAATAGTTAAAATGTTTATATCTTTATTTTAAGCAAAATAAATGATAAAAGACATACCAGAAATTTCTATAAAAATGAACTGGAAAACTACTAAAATTGGTGTCAGTGGGACTAAAGGAAAAGTAATCTTAAGTGGACCTTTGAACACACTTTTTGAAGAAGTCAGTAAGTGACACTTCTTTTGACAAAAATTGTGGAAATTAACTTGATAAGAGCACTTACTTGATTAAAGATGAACTATGTTTGTCTTGATTTGGGCACTACATAGTGGTAAGGATAGACATTTGATTAAAGGTAATGGTATGGTAATTGTTATTGAATCCTTTGATGTTGTAAATGTAAAACATGCAAAGAAAACTGAGGGGGAAAAAATCACAGCAGTGGGAACTAAAGTCTATTTTGTAACTGTAACATTGAAAACATAGCAGCACTCCTCATCATCTTCCTGAACTTTTCTTGAGTGTTGGCAAGACATGAATTGTAAGTTAAAATTTGGAGTGACAGCAGTGGGAAGAGGAGAATGGATAGGGAAAGATCTTAAGGGGAATGTTAATTTGTGGTCTGTATGGATCCCAGAGTTTCGGATCAACAGGGAAGATTAGAACTCTGACAGTGCCATTGGTGTAGATGAGCAGGGACAGGTGGTCACAGATACCATGAGAATGAGTGGGATGGACCAGAAACAAACATGTCAAATAGCAAGAGAGCTAGGGTTGTTCTAGGAAAAAGAGACGTTAAGGAGAGGTCAGAAATAAAAGGCCAATGGCAGTGCCTCAGGAAGAATGCTCAGGTAAGCAGAAAAGAACCAGGAGAGAGAACAATGTCTCAGAATCAAGAGACGGGAAAGTTTCCAGAATAAGGTGTGAATCACAGTGTCAAACTCAGATACCAAGTCAGATGGTGCTGCAGAGGCCAGATTTGTAGACTGGGAAGTTACCAATGACCTTTACTGGATGAGTACAAACGACATCATGAGTGGCATCATGATCACAATGGGGAAGGGAAGGAAAGAGAGAAACTGAGGAAATGATTTTAGAATATGGATTACTTTCAAGGTATTAGGGTATACAGAGAAGAGACTCATAGGGTATGACTTAAATTTATTTTGAGCTTTGTAAATATCATGGTTTGGTAAGTGCACCTGGGAAAGAAACTTCTTCCATGGCCTATCAAATTCTCTACTGAAATACAAAAAGCTCAGTTATTACTACCACCAACTCCTGTATACCCTCTACAATCACTAGAAATGATCCCTCCCTTCTCTGTACTCCTAAAATTTTAGTCCGTGATATGATTTGGATTTGTGTTCCCATCCAAATCTCATGTTGAAATGCTATTCCTAGGGCTGGAGGTAGGGCCTGCTGGGAGGTGACTGGATCACGGAGGCAGTTTCTCATGGTTTAACACCATTCCCCCTTGGTGCTGTCATCAAGATAGTGAGCTCTCCTGAGATCTGGTTGTTTAAAAGTGTATGACACCTCCCCACTCTCTCCCTTCCTCCTCCTCCAGCCATGTAAAGTTCTAGCTCCCCCTTTGCCTTCCACCATGATTGTAAGTTGCCTGAGGCCTCCCCAAAAGCCAATCAGATGCTAGCATCATGTTTCCTGTCCAGCCTGCGGAGGCATGAACCAATTAAACCTATTTTCTTTACAAATTTCCCTGTCTTGGGTATTTCTTTATAAGCAGTGCAAGAATGGACTAATACAGTCTGTGTCCCTCAAATATCTAGCAGAGGTATAGTTTTGCTTGCACCCTTTCTCTCCCACTGTCTCATGTAAAAGAATGCCCCTTCCTTTTGGAGAATACATTGCAGATACTTTGACTGAAACCAACCACACTTCTGCCACAAAAGAAAAGAGCATCCCATCTCCTTTACCACAGGAAGGGCATAGAGCCCAAAGTGAGCCAGTTATAAAAAATTCCCTGGGCCTATGAGGGGAAAAAAAAGTATGCAGAGTTTTCTCTGGAGATACTAGCTAAGAGGCTGGTGTCACCTAGAATGGCTTCCACAGGAAGAAAGCTGCCTGTGCATGAAGCTAATGGAAAGGTGAGCAGAGTGGAGTGATGGGAAAATGAAGATGTACCCCTTTCTGATGGCATTAGCTGGGCCAGAAGTGTAACTCCCTGCACTTCCTAGTACATGAGCCAATAAAGTCCTTATTTTTGAAGTTATTTCAGATTGGGTCACTATTGTTTACAGTAAAAGATTCCTCACTAATACAGTTCACACCTCACTAAGTACATGCTTTTAAATATTGCAGCAATCTGCACAAAGGAAATCTCTTTCTACTACTAGATTATACATTTCCTGAAGGCAAGAAAGACATATGTCTAGCACAACGTCCTGCGCATAGTTCAATATGTGTTCAATAAATATTTACAAAAGAAGCAAATGAGCCAAAGAAGTTATTTTGTCATAAAATCAAGACCTAAAATTAAACAACTCGACAAGTGAATGAGAAAATCACAATGAATAATATACAAGCCGTAATATACCTCATTTTATTGCACTTCACTTTATTGCACTTCACAGATACTGCCGTTTTTTGTTTTGTTTTGTTTTAACAAATTGAAGGTTTGTGACAACTCTGCATCAAGCCAATATATTGACACAATTTTCCCAACAGCATGTACTCATTTTGTTTCTCTGTGTCACATATTTGGTAATTCTCACAATATTTCTAACTTTTTCATTATTATTATGTCTGCTATGGGGGCCAAGATCAGTGATCTTTGATGTTATTGTTGCAAGTGTTCCAGGATGCAACAAAGCAAGCCCATATAAGAAGGCAAACTTAATTGATAAATATTGTATGTGCTCTCACTGCTCCACTGACCGGCCATTCCCCCATTTCTCTTCCTCTTCTTGGGCCTTTTTATTCCCCAAAAACGCAGTAATATTGAAGTCAGGCCAGTTCATAACCCTACAGTGGCTTCTAAGTGTTCAAGTGGAAGGAAGGGTCACATGTCTCTCACTTTAAATCAAGTCCTAGAAACGATTCAGTGTAGTGAGGAAGGCATGTCAAAGCCAAGACAGGCTAAAAGCTAGGCCTCTTATGCCAAACAATTAGTCAAGTTGTAATGCAAAGGAGAAGTTCTTGAAGAGAATTAAAGATGCTACTGCAGTGAGTACATGAATGATAAGAAAGTGAAACAGATTTCTGACTGATAAGGAGAAAGTCTGAGTGGTCCAGAGAGAAGATCAAACCAGCCACAACATTCCCTTAACCCAAAGCCTAATCTAGAGCAAGGCTTGAACTCTCTTCAGTTCTTATGAAGGCTGAGAGAGATGAGGAAGCTGCAGAAGAAAAGTTTAAAACCAGCAGAGGGTGGTTCATGAGCTTGCAGGAAAGAAGCCATCTCCATAACATAAAAGCGCAAGGTGAAGCAGCCAGTGTTGATGGAGAAGCTGCAGCAATATATCCAGAAGATCTAGCTGAGATGACTGAGGAGGGGGGCTACACTACAGAACACATTTTCATTGTAGATAAAAGAGCCTTATATTTGAAGAAGATGCCATCTAGGACTTTCACAGCTAGAGAGGAAACGTCAATGCCTGACTTCAAAGCTTCAAAGAACAAGTTGACTCTTGTTTGTTAGGGGTTAATGCACCTGGTGACTTTAAGTGAAAGCCAATACTTATTTGCCATTCTGAACATTCCTAGGGCCCTTAAGAATAGTAAATCTACTCTGCCTGAGCAGTAAAAGTGAAACAACAAAGCCTGCATGACAGCACATCTTTTTACAACATGGCTTACTGAGTAGTTTAAGCGCACTGTTGAGACCTACTGCTCAGGAAAAAAGATTCCTTTCAAAATATTACTGCTCATTAATAATGCACTTGGTCACCCAAGGACTCTGATGGAGATGCTAAAAGAGATGAACATTATTTTCAAGCCTAATAGCATGACATCTATTCTGCAGTCTGTGGATCAAGCAGTAATTTTGACTTTCAAATCTTAATGTAAGAAACACAGTTTGTAATAAGCAATGAGGAAATGATTCCCTATTTAATAAATGGTGTTGGGAAAACTGGCTAGCCATATGCAGAAAACTGAAACTGGACCCCTCCCTTACACCTTATTCAAAAATTAACTTGAGATGGATTAATGACTTAAACATAAGACCTAAAACCATAAAAATTCTAGAAGAAAACCTAGGCAATACCATTCAGGACGTAGGCATGGGCAAAGACTTCATGTCTAAAACACCAAAAGCAATGGCAACAAAAGCCAAAATCGACAAGTGAGATCTAAGTAAACTAAAAAGCTTGTGCACAGCAAAAGAAACCATCATCAGAGTGAACAGGCAACCTACAGAATGGGAGAAAATTTTTGCAATCTCTCCATGTGACAAAGGGTTAATATCCAGAATCTACGAAGAACTTAAACAACTTTACAAGAAAAAAACAACCCCATCAAAAAGATGATTTTTTTACAAGAAAAAAAAACACCATCTCAAAAGAAGATATTTATGTGGCCATCAAACATGAAAAAAGGCTCATCACCGGTCATTAGAGAAATGCAAATCAAAACCACAATGAGAGATACCATCTCATGCCAGTTAGAATGGCCATCACTAAAAACTCAGGAAATAGCAGATGCTGGAGAGGATGTGGAGAAATAGGAATGCTTTTACACTGTTGGTAGGAGTGGAAGTTAGTTCAACCATTGTGGAAGACAGTGTGGTGATTCCTCAAGGATCTAGAACCAGAAATACCATTTGACCCCACAATCCCTTTACTGGGTATATACACAAAGGATGATAAATCATTCTACTATAAAGACACATGCACACGTATGTTTACTGCAGCACTATTTACAATAGCAAAGACTTGGAACCAACCCAAATGCCCATCAATGATAGACTGGATAAAGAAAATGTGGCACATACATACCATTGGAATACCATGAGGCCATAAAAAAGGATGAGATCATGTCCTTTGCAGGGACATGGATGAAGCTAGAAACCATCATTCTCAGCAAACTAACACAGGAACAGAAAACCAAACACCGCATGTTCTCACTCATACGTGGGAGCCGAACAATGAGAACACATGGACACAGAGAGGGGAACATCACATACCACGGCCTGTCAGGGGTTGGGGTGCTAGGGAAGGGATACCATTAGGAGAAATACCTAATGTAGAGGATGGGTTGACGGATGCAGCAAACCACCATGGCACATGTATACCTACGTAACAAACTTGCACATTCTGCACACGTACCCCAGGACTTAAAGTATAATAAAAAAAGAAATATATTTTGTAAGGCTATAGCCGCCATGGATAGTAATTCCTCCAACGGAACTAGGCCAACTAAATTGATAACCTTCTGGAAAAGATTCACCATTCTAGATTCCTTTAAGACCATTTGTGGTTCATGAGAGGAGGTAAAAAAGAAATAATCAACATTAACAGGAGGTTGGAAGAAATTGATTCTAATCTTCATGGATGACTTTGGCCATGGTTCAAGACTTCGAGAGAGGAAGGAACTGCAGATATAGTGGAAATAGCAAGAGAACTAGAATTAGAAGGGGAGCCTGAAGATGCAACTGAATTGCTGCAATCTCATAAAACTTTAATGGATGAGGAGTTGCTTCTTATAGATGAGCAAAGAAAGAGGTTTCTTAAGATGGAATCTATTCCTGGTGAAGATGCTGTGAACACTGTTGAAATGGAGGATTTAGAATAACTTAGTTGATAAAGCAGTGATTTGAGAGAATTGACTCCAATTTTAAAAGAAGTTCTACTGTGGGTACAATGCTGTCAAACAGCCTTGCCTCCTACAGAGAAATCTTTCATGAAAGGAAGAGTCAACTGACATGGCAAACTTTATTGTCGTCTTAGGTTAAGAAATTGTCACTGCCACCCCAACTTTCTGCAAACACCACCCTGATCAATCTGCGGCCATCAACACTTAGGCAAGACCCTCCTTCACCAGCAAAAGGATTATGATTCACTGAAGGTTCAGATGATCATTAGCATTTTCTAGCAATAAAGTATTTTTAATTAAGGTATGTACATTCTTTATTTGGACATAATGCTATTGCACACTTAATAGACCACAGTGCAGTGTAAACATAACATTTATATGTACTGGGGAAACATTTGTGTGACTTGACTGATTGTAATATTTGCTTTATTGCAGTGGTCTGGAACTGAACTTACAATGTCTCTGAGGTATGCCTGTATAGTTATGCAGCTTCCTGCCCTAGATTTCCTCCATTCATCTATCTAGAAGGACTATCCTGAGCATGCTCTTCCTTCCCCAGTCTTCCCAGCTCAATCTCATTTCACTTTGTTCACTCAAGTGGAAGTGAAATTTCCTTATCATAAACTATGTGTACAGGCCAAAAACATCTATGCTATTGTCAATTTTTTAAAGACCAAAATTGCATTAAAAACAGAAATAGGCCAGGCGCAGTGGCTCACGACTGTAATCCCAGCACTTTGGGAGGCTGAGGCGGGCAGATCACGAGGTCAGGAGATCCAGACCATCCTGGATAACACAGTGAAACCCTGTCTCTATTAAAATTAAACAAAAATTAGCCAGGCGTGGTGGCGGGCACCTGTAGTCCCAGCTACTCAGAAGGCTGAGGCAGGAGAATGGCGTGAACCAGGGAGGCAGAGCTTGCAGCGAGCCAAGATTGCACCACTGCACTCCAGCCTGGGCCACAGAGCGAGACTCTGTCTCAATCAATCAATCAATCAGTCAATAAGGAAAATCTCATTGGTAGACACATTCCTCGAAGTCAGGAAATACACATGTGCATGATGCCTTGCATATACTACCTGCTCAACAAATGCTTATGAAATAAGCAAACATCTTGGTTGGTGGCAATTTAAAATTCTAGTCAATAAAAATCTGAGTCAAATTTTAACTGCCACATAAGTGAAGAATAAGGAGAAGGGGGAGAAGTAAGATAGGAGAGGTCTTCCTTGGCAGGGACATTATGTCCTACCCTGCCCCAGTGCTGGCTCTTATGGTGTGAGTTTGGATAGGTGCCTCAGGGCCTCACACTGGTTCTTGGACACTGGCAATGCCACAGATGCTGATTGAGGAACCCCCTCAACTTCTACCTTAGATAATCACTCTAGTCTCTTTCTGCTGAGGTTATCTTCCTCCTGACAGTAAATTCTTCCGTGTGTGGGGTGGGAGCAGTCATAATTGACTCCCTTCCACAGGATCCACAGATGATCTCCAGGAGATCCCATCTCTTCCCTACTAGCTGTGAAAGTGTGGCTCATTCCATGCATCCCTGTTTCATTGCCATGGTTTCTTGCCTTCTTACCTTTGCATGCTTAGGTCGGGTACCAGACTCTGCAAGCCCTAGGAGCCAGGCCACCTGTACCATGCTCCCTGAGTGGTTGTGTGGCATCCCATTCATATGATCCCGTGTGTGTGTGAAGAATAGGAGAAATACCTCAGCACCCTCACAGAAATTCTCTCTACTGGAATCTGTGTGGCCATACTCTTCATCAGTCTTACTAAAGTCTCCCTCCTTCTCCCGTCACCTACTCCCTCAGGGAGAGGTGAGGCAAAGGGAAACAAATGAGTAAGATTTTTTCAATCTCCCAGACAATCCTAAACAGATGGTTTGACCCACATTATTCTTGGTCCTTCAAGCCCTGCTGCAGCTCTGATGCAACACGGTAAGCCGAATATAACATGGGATATAGAGGAAATTATTAGATATCCTGGTATGTAAGAAATCAAGACTTTGCTACAATTTGGGTCACATCCCACAGTCAGGGTTCACGCATTCTCTGTTACCAAATAATGACCTGAGAATGCAAGTTGGGCGGGAATTCTTATTGTAGGACTTTCACATTCACTTTTATCCACTGGAACGGCTGCATTGAGAACCCAGGATTTGTTTCCCAGTCCAGAAACCATGTTATAAGACTTTGATCAGAAGGAATAATAATTTCCTAATAGAACCCTGTGTGCAGAGAAATAATCAGAAATACAAAAAAAAAATTCCCTCCTCCCATCCTACTGCACAAAACAACCCTCTACATCATCCTACACTGCATGTACGATAATGGGCCCCATCCTCTCTTGTATCATATTTAGTATTTATGCAATCTTTCTCCTCCTACAGTCCACCTAATCTTATGAAGCATAATTCTTTTTTCTCTTCCTCCTCCCTACACAAAGTTAATTCCTGACTCTCCTTAAGTATGTGCAAATTATTACACCAACCGTCCTTTAAAGCAAGCATCATACTGCAGCCTAGAACAGCAATTGGATGTGTTTTACTATTGCATATTATTGGAGTTTGCTTTTAGCACCTTTTACAACCAAAGTGTTGATTTTTTTCCCCTTTATAAAGTGGCAGTGGCAATCTGTGGCAGCACGCTACACACACAAGTTCATGGTAAGTTCAGAGGAAAGGAATGTTCAAAGAAAACCAAACTCAAAGCATTGTGGGTAGTGATATAAAAAGTTGACAAAACAATGATAAACAATGGGGGGAAAAAGAAATAATTAAGTGTTCTGAAGCACTGTACCAGCATTTTATGCATTGTTAACTTTTTTTAGGAAACCATTTTATTGTATGCGGTTTCATGGAGAGATACTAACCCAGTCTTTTGGAACGGCACTCTGCATGTATAATGCTTATAAAACTTTTTTTAATAAAAAAGAAAATGGGCAAATATGTCTGCCTGAGATAAGGCTTTCTGAACAAAATATAATACATGGAAATCCTTTCTTGAAGTGCTTTGTGGATTTAAGGAGGTAGGAAACTTAAAACAGTGGAGTAACAGTAAACACGTAAGTCTAAACAAGGTGTGAAAAATTGGACTATACGCCCTAACAAGCAAAGCAAGAAGTAAATGAGAAACAGCTAAGAGAGAAAGGGTAAATACTTCATAGACACTTTTTTTAAAAGGTATCTATGAACAACAATGTGAACTTCTGAGATCTGTAAAACAGGCAAAATTTTGTATATTGCTAGAACGCAATCCTAACTCATTTAGAGTATACAGTCTATATTTGATGTCCTGTTAGGTCAGTTTCTATGTAGATTACATCCTCTTATCTTATTTGCACTCATTTATTCAACAAATATTTGTTCAGTTTCAGGCATTATTTCAGGCGCTAGGGATTCGTTAGTGGACAGAACATGCAAAACTCCCTGTATCCAAGAACATTATATTCTAGTGAACAGAGAAGATGATGAACACAATAAATGAATATATGGTATATTAGAAGGTGCTACAAACCAAGGAGAAAAATAAAGCAAAGAAGAGAGATAGATTGTCATAGGGCCGGGGAGCAGAGAGCAGGTGCAGGCTAGGGGAGTGTCTGCTGCTTTAAAGTTTACAAGTTTTAAGAGGAGACGTTAATGAGAAAGTCACACTGCACAAAACTAGGAAGTAGTAAGGGAGCAAGCCGTTCATTTAACTGAGTAGCGTGATGAAGGAGCAAATTCAAAGGTCTAGAGGTGGGAGCTGTCCCAGCATATTAGACAAACATCAAGGAAGCCAGTGTGGCTGGTGAAGAGTAAGCAAAAGATAGGGCAGTTCATAATGAGTTAAAGTAGTAACCAGAGAGCAGGATCACTCCAGGCCTCACAAGGACATTAGCTTTTATTCTGAAGGTGGTGGGAGGCCACAGGAGAATTCTAGACGATGCAGCTTATGCTAACCATTTCTTTCCCAAACCAAAGTAGTTGTAATGTTTGCGCTTTGCAAATGTAAGTTTATAATTTTATTTTATTTTTTTTTTTATTTTATTTTTTTTTAGAGACGGAGTCTTGCTCTGTCGCTAAGCTGGAGCGCAGTAGTGCGATCTTGACTCACTGCAACCTCCACCCCCTGGATTCAAGCAATTCTCCTGCCTCAGCCTCCTGAGTAGCTGGGACTAAAGGTGCACACTGCCACATCTGGCTAATTTTTTGTATTTTAGTAGAGATGGGGTTTCACCATGTAGCCCAGGCTGGTCTCAAACTCCTAAGCTCAGGCAATCCACCCCGCCTCGGCCTTCCAAAGTGCTAGGATTACAGGTGTGAGCCACCACACCCGGCCAGTTTATGGAATATTTTTAAAACATTTTTTGGGCCTCAAATTCATGTACAATAATCAGACAGGCCCCAGAAGTAAAGACGGACATAAGAATACTGCAAATGCTTTCAGTAAACACCTGAGGATGCCACATGAATTTAGCGATTTCTATCACACCCTGTTGAAAATCGCTGATTGAATTCACGGTACCAGTCAATAAATGTAAACTGTTCAGCATACCAAACCAATCTGATTCCGTCATATCTTGGAGAGACAATTTACTTCTTTACATAAACTAGGTTCCTACAAAGAAAAAAAAAAGGAGGGCATGCATTGTTGACACAGTCAAGTGTCTATTTGTTTTGTTCAGCACATATAAGATGCTAGAACAAGAATGAGTTGTCACAGTTTAGAGATGTTTGATAAAGAAATACTGAGACTGGTTAGCTGAAGGAAGGATAAAATCTCCTGGCAGGCCAAGCTGCACAATAATCAGTATTGACTCAAATCAGATGTTATTGTGCATTATCAATGTAACAGGTTGAGACTTGAGTTTCCTCTGCAGGAAAAACTGTTTTGAAAGAACAAGGAAAAGCAGCTTTTTCAACACCCATTCTAATACAGTACTTCATATAATGGCTGCAAAAAGGCACTGCTTTCTTGTCAACTATGAATAAAGGACTTGGTCAGTAAAACCTCAGATTATTGCTCCACTAAATGTTAATATGCCAAAGTTTAACAAGCTTCCAGGAACCAGTGGTCTTTAAACTAGTGTTTACCTGCGCAAGAGGTGAGATGTGGGGATATGGAAGGGGTTGAGGTAGTTCTCGATTGGGGGTTGCTGATTTTTTAAGTTTCTCTAAACACACTTCTTGAAATGCCTAAAAGATGTTAGAAGAGGGGAGTATTCTATCTCAAAAGGAGGGATGGGGATCTGTGAAACTTAACTGTTATTTTCCTAGCTAGGGTAGTTAAAGGTGCATTTAAAGTTTGAACAGAAGAAACTAGCATTTATTAAGTACTCAACACTGTGCCAGGCCACTGAATGTGTGTGTGTGTGTACGTGTGTGTGTCCACACAACCAAAGATCTTTCCTTTAGTAAACGAAGCACTCAGTGCCCCAGCTGCCAGAAGTGCCACAGCTTGGCCCTTCTCTGGGCACTGCCCTTGGTGAAAGGAAACCGCCTCATCCAAAACTACACTCCATCCCAGAAGCGGCAAATGTCTAATGCCTGCTAAGTGGGGAGGTATACAGACAACTCACTGCCTCACTTCAAGACAGCTTGGAAAGGCCATTCTAACTCCAGAGCTCCCCAAAGGATTGGCTGAGGCCTCTGTTGCAACTGTATCTCAATTCAACCTCTCTATCTGCCCATCCTGCTTCCTGCATCTTGCATAAGCTATTGTTCCCTAGAGCACACTACAATAAACCTCACAGATACAAATATCAGAGACTCAAAGTGTGTTTCCAAAGGAAGCTGACCAAAGACGACACTACAGTAAGAATAAATACTAGATGATTTGCTTGGTACCATCTGAAAGAACTGACATAGTAACTGATTCCACTGGTACCTCCACAGACTGACATTAGTTTCTAATGCAATCCCATTGTAACAGAGAGTCAGTCACAAGTACTCACAAGTAAGCTAGTTAAAACAATAAGCCATTTCAAGTTCAACGAGAAATTGTCAATCAGTGATTTTACAGTGACTATAAAGTGCTATATAGCTCATGTAAGCTACATGATGGTCAAATTTGCATGGTATCAGACATGTTTAATGAATGCACACTCCTTAACATGTTAAAACATGCTTGTTTGAGAACCTCTTTAATTGTATTAAAATTATGTGACTCTGTATGAGTTGAAAGAGAGCAAAAAAAGGAGGTAAAAGGGAAAAGGATACATTTAATTGTGACAGACTGAGTTTCGTATAGATTCAAAGATAGAGTCTAAAGTAGATTATTAGACAGATGACTTCTGAATGCTAAAACTAGGAAATAGAAATAATGAGTCCAGAATAGGTGAAACAGGTAACACAAGAAACATATAATTTTATTATATCTTGGCTTGGTTAGGATACTGACATAGCACTGATTTTGCTGTGATCAAGACAGAGCTATGGACTGTATAATGACATAAATAGGCAAGATTATGAAATATGTAACAGTCACATTCATAGAGAGCTGCTACCTTAATCGATATTAGTTATTAAGAAAAATTTTGGTGCCTGCAAACTCTGCCTTTAACTCTCACAGTTTAGGATTCCACAGTGTTTGACCTGGTGATATGCAATGGAACGAAACATACAGGGAGGGCTTGGACATTGGACATATTTACAGGATACAAGCAAGTATTGATGGGAACAGGGTTAGTTTTATTCTCTAAGGAGGAAATTCACTATGACAGACAGAACATATAATCTGAAGGATAATTATACTATACGTTGCTGTAAAAGACAATAGCACGAAATAGCCAAGGTATAATGACACAAGGGCCAACAGATTATGGAAACCTCAAAGATAAGTGCTACTCAGAAGAAATCACGGGGCCTTTCGCAACCAGCATTTAACAAATATTTATTGCAATCTCCTGTGTGCTAGGAACTGCATTAGGTACTGGAGACACAGCTATGAACACGAGAGATAAGACCCTGCCTACATATACTCTAATAGTGGGAGCAGACAGATAATAAATGACTAATACATTTTTAAGAAAAATAATCATCCCATGAAGATGATTGCTATGAAGAAAATAAAACATGCTAATATGATAGGGAGAGACTGAGACTACCCTAGATTGGGTGGCAAAAATAATGCCTCCTGACAAGGTATTATTTGAGCTAAGATCAGAAACACCCAGGAAAATTCAGCCGTTTGAAGGTAAAAAGGAAGAATATTCCCAGCAGAGAGACCCGATGTTTGAAAGGCCCCATGTGGACAAGTTTAGTATTTGTAAGGAACAGAAAAAATCATCATGTGGCTAAAACACACTGAGTGAGAGACGCAAAGCTTAAGAGATGAGATCAGAGAGATCAGCAAGAACTGGGCCATAGAAGCTTCATACACCAACATAGGGAAGAGTGACATGACTGATTTGTTTAGAAAGATCACTCTGGCTACTGTTCAGAGGACTGACTCTATAGTACAGGTGGGGGTGATTACAAACGGAATTTCAAAAACCAGGTAAGAGGCCATTGCCACAGAGCAGGCAAGAGGCGATAGTAATGGGAGAGTCTAAGAAGCCAAAATTTAATAAGGATAAACATAATATCTGTTTTATATCAACAATTCCCCCCAAAAAAACAATAGCACACTATAAGATGGGAGATTTACGAGTTAGCAGCAGCACAGAGTGAAAAAACACAGAGGGAAACAAAATAATGGGGGTGTATCAGTGGGACACAGAGGCCAACCTGAAGGAGCTCCCTATGGCCAACGCTGAAACAATCTGGGCAACAAAATAAATAGCATACTCTTGTATCATAATCCAAGGACCAAACATATCTCCATGAGTCCATACTGATCGAAATTGGTGATTGAATAGATCACAACTGGGAGAGAAGAGACAAATCTCCACTACAGAGTTCCAAACAATTCTTGTAAATACGCCCCAGTCAAGAAGGTGGAGTTTAACTCCCCTCCTCTTGAGTAGGGGCTGCTCTTCCAAAGAGAACAAACAGTATGGAAAGGGAGAACAGAGTAACTTTACACTAGAGAAACCTTGGCCAGGTGAAAAAGGTTAGTGTCATCAGCAATAAGCCAAGCTGACAGCATGTGCCCTTGGTATGATGTGATGAAAACAGCACTTCACCTTTGTGACCTTCCTCTCGCAACCCCACAAGCCCCATCCAAGCATGAGGAAAACATCAGACAAGCACAGACTGAGGGACATTCTAAAAATACCTGACTGTCAAGGTCATGAAAAACAAGGAAAATCTGAGAAACTGTCACAATCCAGAGGAAGCTAATGAGACATGACAACTAAAAGTAATACGGTAGCTTGGATGGGATTCTGGAACAGAAAAAAGGACACTATGGAAAAAAACTAAACACATCTAAATAAAGTACAGAGTTGACTTAATAGCATTGTACCAATGTTTGTGCATTTGTTGTGCCAAACACACTATAACAACATCATATGTTAACAACAAGGATAGCTAGATGCAGGGTAAATAGTAACTGTCTATACTATTTTCTCAACTTTTCTGTAAAACTATTGTAAAATCAAACATTTTATGAAAAAATAAAAAGCATAGAAGTCTTGTATTGCTTCCCATCAACAGAAGTATGGGCAAATGGGAGCCACAACCACCTCTACTCAGTCTCATTGGAGCATGCCCACAACACTGTGGGAAACCCAAGTTGCCGTGTTTGGAGAGGGGTGCAGACAAATTGCTCCTAAAACAAGTGTGGCCGGGCGCAGTGGCTCACGCCTGTATTTCCAGCACTTTGGGTGGCCAAGGTGGGTAGACCATCTGAGGTCGGGAGTTCGAGACCAGCCTGACCAATACAGTGAAACCCTATCTCTACTAAAATTACAAAAATTAGCTGGGCAATGGTGGCATGCGCCTGTAATCCCAGCTACTTGGGAAGCTAAGACAGGAAAATTGCTTGAACCCATGGGGTGGAGGTTGCACTCCAGGCTGGGCTGGGCAACAGAGTGAGCCTCTGTCTCAAAAACAAACAAACAAAAACAAAACAAGTACAAGTCAACTTAAAGACATGTCATATGAGACACAACTAAAAGTACTAGGTATATTTAACCTATAAAACCTGAAAGGCACAATAACCATCTCACAATATATAAGAGACTCTTATAAAGAGTGAGGATGAGGATTGGATCTTCTAAATCTCAAACTGTAGCATCGGGTAAAAGTGGAGAGAAAAACTACTGCTGAAAAAAATATCCATTCACAAAAAGGAAGAACTTATTATAAACCTGGAATTGCCCACCCTGGAAGGCAACAATAAGCCCTGGCAATACTGAGCATTTAGGCCTCTCCAGAAAAGATACTGTCCACGGTGTTGTAGGGGAGACAAGTACTTGAACTACAGGGCACTTCTTGGTATTAAACACTAAAATGTAATGCTTTCCTGCTTCTTTACCACCACTTCATAAATAACAAGAGAAAACCAGTTGTGCCCTTAATTCATGTTGCACTATGCTATTTCTATACCTTATTCACTTTTAAGTTTTTATTATTAACAGATACTTTTGCTTACTTATCTTTTTGAGGTGCATCTTAACTGTGGGTAGACCTTCTCAACTGTGTTATTGGAATAACGTGGAATAATATATCCCTATATTATTATCTCCAGCCCAGACCTCACTACTGATTTCAAGATTCACCAATCCAATTGCTGCTTTGACCTCTCCACATGAAGGTCTAACAGGCATTTCCATCTTAACGTGTCCAAAACAAACCTCCTGTCTTTCCATCCAACCCCGCACCTCCCCCAGTCTTCTTCATCTCAGGAAATGCCACCAGCCTGTACCTAATTTCCTCCCCGCTACACCACCTTCTGCTTCCATTTCATTAGCACATCCTAGGTGTAATTAATTGTCCACTTCTCTCCATCTCAACTACCACCCCAAGTCCAAACTAGAACTTCCTACACTATTATAATCACTTCCTAACTGGATCCTCTACACTGTTTCCTGTAATTTATTATTCACAAAGCAATCAGAGGGAAGACTACACAGTCTACAACTTCCTTACCCCTTCTTACAAAACTCCAACAGCTCACCAGTGCACTAACAAAAAAAATTCTAATTCCTTAGTCTGCGTTCTCGCTCTTATCAACTCTGGAAACTCTTCTTACTATTTTCCTCCTTGCCAATGCTCCAACCACATTAGCCTTCTCTCTGTTCCTCCATAACCTCAAGTTTGTTTCTCCCTTGGGGATACTGAACCAATTGTTCTCTCTGCCTAATATGTTCTCCCCATGACCTTCAAAATATCTAGCTCCTTGTTATTTTACACTGGCCATTAAGGTACTCTTCATCACATCAGTCTATTTTAACTTTCCGCGGAGCAGTTACCACTCATTGAAATTTTCACGTCACTTTGTCTGAGTTTTCCGAGAACAGGAACCTTGTGCAGCTTATTTACAGCTGTAGCCTCAGACCCAAAACCGGCCTGGAAGGTAATAGTAGCAAATATTTTTTCAAGAAATTAGTGATTTTAACAATATATGTGAAGATGGCATCCTCTGTTACATGACTTAAAATCTTCTAGATCTTCTTTTCTAACTTTTGAAGAAATATGAACAATCTTCTAAAATATAATTAACAGTAAGTGAACACATGGTAGCCATCAAATGACACTCATCCATCAGTCTTTTCCTACATTGCCCAAATTGGCTCTTGTGCCCCTCTGTCTCTTTGTATACATTTATGCCACTCCTGTGACTGAAATCCTCTCCTGAAGTGTTCCCTAGCCCCCAAACATTATCTGTGAAAGTATTATCATCCGTGAAAATTACTACCTATCTTCAAGACCAAATCCTAAGACTACCTTCCCTTTGACACACTCTCTGTTTGTAAAATGAGTATGCACACCCACAATATTTTGCTCCTTAATGACAACGCTAATCTCAATGAGGAAGCTGGGTATTATAAATAGGAATTTCCCAAAATTTGTTCCTTAGAACAGGACTTGAGATAATTGATGAAATTCACCTTAGCTTGGGAAACACTGCAAAATATACCCACTTTTAGGGATTCACAATGCACAATGTGAAAGTCTCTGGAAAAATCCCACAGTAAGTAATGTGTGGGGTTTCACTTTCTGTAACTCAAACTTCCTTGTTTTCCATTATTTGACCATGGAAGCACCAATCATCTTCTTTTTTAATTTTTGTGGCTACATAGTAGCTATATATATTTACAAGGTATATTAGCTATTTTGATATACAGACATATAACATGTAATAATCTGATCAGGATAAATGGGGTATCCATCACTTCAAGTATGTATTTATTTAATTAATTAATTTATTTATTTTTTGAGACAGCCTGTCACCCAGGCTGGAATGCAGTAGTACAATCTCAACTCACTGCAACTTCTGTCTCCCAGGCTCAAGTGATTCTCCTGCTTCAGCCTCCCAAGTAGCTGGGACTACAGACATGCACCACCACACCTGGCTAATTTTCGCATTTTTAGCAGAGATGGGGTTTCACCATATTGGCCAGGCTGGTCTTGAACTCCTTACATCAAGTGATCCACCCACCTTGGCCTCCCAAAGTGTTGGGATTATAGGCATGAGCCACCCATGCCCAGCCAAGTATTTATCCTTTATGTTACAAACAATCCAATTATACTCTTTTAGTTGTCTTGAAAAGTACAATTAAGTTATCATTTACTATAGTCCCCCATTGTGCTATCAAATGCTAAATCTTGTTCACTGTTTTAACTTTTTTGTGCCCATTAATCATCCCTGCTTCCCCCACCCCCTCACTACCCTTCCCAGCTTCTAGTAGCCATCTTTCTACTCTCTAACTCCATGAGGTCAATGGTTTTAATTTTTAGCGCCCACAAATAATTGAGAATATGTGATATTTGTCTTTCTGTGCCTGGCTTATTTCACTTAACATAATGACCTCCAGTTCCATCCACGTTGCTGCAAATGACAGGATCTCGTTCTTTTTATGACTGAATAGTACACCACTGTGTATAAGTACCACATTTTCTTTATCCGTTCGTGTGTTGATGGACATGTAGATTATTTCCAAATGTTGGCTTTATGAGTAGTGCTGCAATAAACATGGGGGTCCAGATATATATACATATATACACACACACTGATTCCTTTCTTATGGATATATACCCAGCAGTGGGATTACCCAGGTCATGTGGTAGCTCAATGTGTAGTTTTTTGAGAAACCTCCAAACAATTCTCCATAGTGGCTGCTGTAACTTACATTCCCACAAATAGTGTATGAGGGTTCCCTTTTCTCCACATCCTTGCCAGTGTTATTTATTGCTTACCTTTTGGGTAGAAGTAATTTTAACTAGGGTGAGAGAATATCTCATTGCAGTTTTGATTTGCATTTCTCTGATCAACGATGTTGAACATCTTTTCATATAATCATCTTATTTAAAAAATGAATACCTAATATTAACTCTTCACGGAAGATAATCTGAAAGACACCTGAATAGTGATTAAGAAGATGGGTTTTAGAAGTCTACAGGTCTGTAGACTTTCATTTTAACCTGGGATCCAACAGATATTAGAGAAATGACCATGAGCAAGTAACTAAACCTCTCTGGGCGTCCACTTTCCCACGTTTAAAATGGAGTTGAGCCGGGCGCGGTGGCTCAAGCCTGTAATCCCAGCACTTTGGGAGGCCGAGACGGGCAGATCACGAAGTCAGGAGATCAAGACCATCCTGGCTAACACGGTGAAACACCGTCTCTACTAAAAAATACAAAAAAACTAGCCGGGCGAGGTGGCGGCCGCCTGTAGTCCCAGCTACTCGGGAGGCTGAGGCAGGAGAATGGCGTGAACCCGGGAGGCGGAGCTTGCAGTGAGCCGAGATGGCGCCACTGCACTCCAGCCTGGGCGACAGAGTGAGACTCCGTCTCAAAAAAAAAAAAAAAAAAAAAAAAATGGAGTTGAATATGACTACTGCATAGGGTTAGTATAAACATTGAATAAGAATGGCATGATGCCTGGGACATTGTAGCCACTCTAGGAATTATAGATGCCATTAGAAAAGTAATAATTTGCATTACTCTTGTACCTCAGTGAAATCAGAAATCTTAAGTCTTCACTTTCACATCTCCTGCAAGGTCCAGCAGATATCATGCAAAGAGACTCAAGAGTTTGCACACAGAATGCTTTGGGCAGAATATGGCCCAAACACATATTTCGACTGGCCATCACATGGTCTTGAAGGCTTCAGGCCTCACACCATCCCAATTGCTTATATCAGGCTCAATTAATAGATTTATGTCATCTACCTCATCCTCTGAGGCACCAGAGTTTGCAACTCCTTAGACAGAAGTCCTCAATTAATGTTTATTGAGGTGCTTGATCTCAGTGTATTCTGGCTTCCTTCCCTACCAAACACCTAAATATTTAACATACATCTCTTCAGAAAGAGCAGCTTGCATAAAGCAATGATTCACATATTTAAAATCTAAGTTATAAGGTAAAATGTGTAGTTTAAAAAATTATCCAACCTAGTGTGTACCTCCTTCCTCCACTTCATCACAGAGGTCATCCACAGTTACTGGAGAAGTTCAGAGCAGGAAGGTGTCCCTTGGGACTGGCCATTAATGCCAACTCCCAGAGGGTGGGAGGCATTCTTACCTGGAGAGGCTAGACTGATGACCTTGAGAGGACCATTTCACCTTTGAGTTTCTATGAAATCATTGGAATTTAAAATAAAGCACTAAAAAGAACTTTAAGAGACCATCAAGGACATCCTCCTGCCTGTTAGAATATTTTTATATCTCCAGGTTCAATGTTGAAGTGTGAAGGCTTTAGCTGCAAGAGAAATTGATGGGTTAGAGGGCAAGAAAGCTTAGGGGGAGAGAAGAGAAAGGAAAAGAAGAATCTGAGGATAAAGGAATTTATGCCCTCCCAATTAACCTTACCAAGGACCTCAAAATTCCCAAGGCAACCTTGATTCTACCTTTCTTTCTTTTGTTTTCAAATATGGAATTTTCCCCAGGCCTAATGTTAGAATTGAGCATATTCTTCCTTTGATTTATGAGACCATTCAGGGAATATAAGGTCATGAAAGTTAGCAAACCAGCTGGCTTCAATGCAAAGTAATTAAATAGAAAGTCTTAAAAACTTAAAATCCTTACTAGACTTGTTTCAGAAGAATGTTAAATTTATTTTCCTTTGCATTTAAAGTACCCTCTTCTTATATTTTTTAAATATTTATTCTAGATTTACATTAACCTTTCTCTGATGACAGGAGTGGACCTAATTCAGAAAATCTATTAAAGAGTACAAATTAGAGCTCTGCATTTGTGGTTAAAACTACTGATGGACAACCACATTTCAGGAAATACATGGTTAAAGCAATTAGATAACCATCAATGCCTGTTGGTTCAGAAAAGCAAAGTTAAATGCTAAATTTTTTTTTTCCTTAAAAAAAGGCACTACGTTTTGAAATAATTAAAAAAAATTCTGATTTCTTAAGTTGAGCAAAAGTGCATGCTGAAGTGGTTACACTCTACTCATGAAAGCAATCTAATCAGAGTGGCATTAAGATTTAGGTTTATAAGCTAGTCATAGCTTAATACGTAAAATACCTACAGCAAGCATTGAGCTTCTCTATTTATTTTTCAACTCCTTTCATACTATCCTTAACTATCCTTAAATTGAATCTTATAGACCAGGAGAGCCTCTCCAGTTCTAGGTGTTATAATTCCTTTGTAATATGCATATTTAGACATTGATGGTTAGTAATTTCTCTAACAGAAATGATGGCTTGAAACAATTCTCTTGCAGGTGTGATCCTGAGCACATTCACACAAGCAAATCACTCCTACATCCAGCAGCTAGGAAAGAGAGCCAATTTCTGGTAAATGGACATGATAGCCAATTAAAGGAAACCAACTGGTAGCAAGCTTAGATGACAAAACAAGAGCCAATTTTCTGTGACTTTTGCTTGCAGTACCAAGGCATGCTTTAATAGAGTGGCTTCAGGTGTTGGTACTCCATCAGCGTCTACAGCTCTCTGATTCAGCATGACATAATAGCTCTTTCATTTTTGAAGGCCGAGTGTTTCCATTTTCTTGTATGCTATAGATATCCAAGAGCAAAGAGAGTTGCCACATTACATTTCTCCAAATAAAACCATAGGGTAGTCAAATTAATCTAATTATCTGTGACCCAATTTGCTAATACTGCTAAAAGCAATGTTAGAGAGGGCTTCTCTAGAGCTGTGCTATTTGTTCATTCATTCTCTTGTTTTATTAATTTCCCACCAAAAATGCACCTGCTTAAGTATTCTGTGAATAAACTTGAACTACTGAAAAAGTGTGCTCTGTCTACCAGCACTTGGGAAAATCTAATGAGGAGAGAATAGAAATTGTCATGAGTTTCTATTAAGGTCTGAACCATTCTAAAGTGATCCAGCATCATTTTACATTTAGCAATCCCCTCAAGCAAGCAACTCTCAGGTGATTAATAAAACAGGTTAAACTACTGGCTCATCAGAGATCAGACCTATCACTTGCACCTTTTTCCATGAAATTGCATGCTATGTGAATTTTCTACTTGCTTCTTTCTTATCTCACTTTTATCCTTCACCCTCGAAGTATCCACTCTGGTCTCTGCCTCAGATACAAACATGTGGCAGATTAAGGCATTTTAAAAAATAGCTTTGCATTCTATAGTAACAGAGATGCACAAATATTTAAGGGAATCGCTTTCATTCTAATTTTTCCATTTAAGAATTTACATTGACCCTCCCATCTTTGGAAGCAAAAGACTTAATCCAAAACCCTGAGTTTTAAACATTTCTTCTTCAATGCACTGTCATTCCAAATTTTAACATTTGTAATGAGTATAATTATTTGCTTGGAATGCACCCTTCCATATAATGGTATTACAACTAAATTTTTATTTGAATTATGTTTATGGTAATACCTAATGCTTTTTTTTCATGACATAGGTTAAAAGTCTGCAGCCTCTAATTTGACAGGAACTCTATTATCACTTTCTGCAAAATTAGACAGGAAAGAATGTTAAGACATCTAAAATCTGACACAAATAGAAATCACTTTCTCTCACTCTGCTTTTGTTAAAAAAAAAAAAAAGATGATTATATGCTGTTTGACATCCTATTTTCAGGTGAACTAAGGGGATACAGAGGCTCACACCTCATTTATCCCACCAAATATATACCCAGCAAAAATGCATTGATATTTGAATACACTGAGCTTCCTTAGAAGTGGATCAAGTTAGCTTTATCTTCTTGATGGTCTCGTCCATGTAGCCCCCTTTGTTAGAACATAAAATACCTTCCCTGCAGGGTCCCAGCCCACAGGGTTAATCCATTGCACAGGAGAAACACACAGTCCTCAAACAGATAATCAACTAATTAAAAATGGGTGAACATCATTGACATAGGAAGATTTCCTCTATTTGAAAGTGGAACAGAACCTGAACAGAATCTTAAGTTACAAAGTGGCTGATTTTCTAGGTGGCTTGTATAACTATTATCATTTTTTAGATGTCTCATACTGTATGTGAGCACTTTTTGTTCTGGACATAGCTGCAAATGAAACTCCAAGAGCCATGGCTGTTGATAATGGTGCCTTTGAAGAGATGTGTATGAGAGCGATCCCTTAGAAATAGCTGTCCTTCTACAAAGTTTGTCCTTCTACAAAGTTCAGCCAAGATTTCATAGCAGAGTATGTTGATTAATTTCACTTTGGAGAATGCATTCATGGAGCCCACGCTCAAAATAATACCTCCAACTACAATGCAGAGATTTTGAAGTTTAGCATTTCCCCAAACATCCCTGAAAGTGATAGCATTCCAATGAAGACTGGTAGTCAGCTGAGTATGAGTCAATGACCCTGAGATGCTAGAAAACTTTTCTAGACTCACTCAGTAGAGGCTGTGCTGTGTCCCTGGATGTCCCTCCAGGACCAAGGCCCTCCTTCCAGCTGCCAGGAGGTCTGACTGCTGATCACTCCCAAGTGATTCTTCCCCAGAACTGCCCACAGTAGAATGACTGTCCTACAAAGCGTCTAGGGGTAGAGAGGTCCAGTATCCTTACCTTAACTACGAACAGCTCTGCAAAGCCATGCAGCCCAAAGCTCCCCATGGATTAGCTGAGCTCTGAGTTGTGGCTGCATTTCAGTCTGCCTCCTCCCTCTGCCTGGTCCTGAAGAGCAGAGGCGAAAGTCTTACTCCTCACAGGTGTTAATCCCGAGAGCACTTGCAATCTCCAACTCAGCACCTCAGGAAACCCAGCCCAAGAGACTTTACAATAAGAGTAGCTGGAGGGCAACATAGAGATACTATAATTCAACTTTTCCTCTTTTGTAAAAAATAAAGAAACCTCAGCCAAGAACAGTGAAACAATTTCCGCTGAATCAAACACCTAGTTAGTCCCAGGACCAGAGCCTCTATTTCTGGACTTACAGATGGGTGTTCCTTTATTAGAAATTGTTTTCTTCAAAGAACTTTTAAGTAAATGTCACCTAACAAAATCACATTTGAGCTTAAGTCTGGCCAAGTAACTGTTAACATTCCATCTCTATTCAGGGTCCCACGTGCCATATCATATTTCTAGAAACTCTACCAAGGAAGAAGGGTCAGAATGCATCAGAGAGATTTAAGGGATCAGGGTGGTTGAGGTGGAACTAACTTTCTTCTGCACGTCTACTGGTACTATGCCAGGATCTTTACATGTTATCTTATTTAGCCTTCACAGCAACTCAGTGAAGGGAATATTCCTATTCTTACTTAACAAATGAAGGAACTGAGGTTCAGTTAGGTCATGTGGGAACAGACCACAGAGTCCTTGATGTGTCCATTCACCCAAGCACCTCACTGGGACTCCAAATAAACATTCGCTATCTCCCTTGGCTCACCAAGTTTGCAAATATGAAACTTCATTATCATTTACCTTCCTGATTCTCACTAATTAAAGACAGCTTCACCACACAATATACCTGTTAACTTGACTCGTTATAAATAAAAATCAACAATGCTACACTTTCCAGGGTGTGATTAGCATTTATGATTTCATAGTGCCAAAATAAATCATTTACTTTGAAAGATCAGTAAACCTTAAACACATTCTTACAGTTGTGTAGCCAGTATAAAAAATTTACAATGACATCCCTTAACTAGGCACTTAAGAAATCATTTGGCAGTTTACTTTTTGCCAAATGCCATACATTGTTTTAATGTCAGATAGGAAGCAAAAGTTATTTATAGATTGAAATATAACACTATTAAAGCTCAATCTTATATACAGTAACACATTCCAAATAGAGTTCTCAACACCACATTTTAAAGCGCAAATCGCTGTATCCAATACCAGTGTATTAATATCATCTTCTTAATAGAGTACCAGATGTGTGACTAAGACTCCAAAAGAGGAGACACTTAAAAGAAAAATCTAATAATGTCAATGGTGTATCTTTCACCTTAACCTGAAAATTAATTTTTGCGACTAAACTTTTAAAACCTGTTCTTTTTAAAATATATATATATAGGTGAATCATGGGAGACCAGTCAACAGGAGTCATAGTTAAATGTGAATTTCCAACAATGCATGTTGCTTTTACCAATGCTAGACTGACATTTTAGTTAATCTAAGTAATTTTTTAAGAGATTAGCATTTCTTATTTGGGCATACAGACACAACATTTTCAGCCTTGTAGGACTGTGTTTTCATAATAAGATAAGACTTTGGATAATTTCCCTTTGGGGAAATTCTAGTATTTGTAGTTTTATGAGCACCAATTGTTATACTTTAGTTATAACAAGGCAGCTTCTGGATTCTATAAATAAAAGAATTTTCCAATATGTGACAATTTTTAAATAAATAAGCAAAAAAATGGAAAATAATTTTAATGCCAACTGATTATTGCCCCAAAAGTGAAGGAGCTGTCCCCATTCTTGCATAAACACACAGAACAATGTTCTATTTTTTTCCAACATATAGCATGACTACCACTGGTTTTGAGGGCTATCACTGGTTTTACTTGACAGGCTTCGAAAGTAGTGGGGATTATAGATGTCGGAAGATGAGATGAAATGAGACATAAAATATTAAGAGTGTTCTCTCAACTCAGATTACTATTTTCCATTTTTATTCTATAAGGAAATCAGTCCTTTCCAAAATAGGGATGTGAGATAAAACACAGAACACCCAAGTAAATTTGAATTTCAGGTAAACAATTTTTTTTAGTATATGTCCCATGCAATATTTGTATTATGCATGTGAATCACCGGAATATCTTGTTGGAATGCATGTTCTGATTCAGCAGGCCTGGGATGGCACCTCAGTGTCTGTTTTTTTAAATTTGTTAAATCTGGCAACGTATCCTAAATTATTTTTAAAGGAAGAAACTGCTGAAGAGAATTTCATTAAATGTTTATTTGTGGACTAATAGTTGACATTAATGCATAAAGTGATGAACTGGTTTTTTTTTTTACTTATATATTTGGTTCAGTGTCTTCTCTAAAATCTCCAGAATGATTGCAAAACTTAAAACCCTGAGTAGACTTTTAAAAATATTATTTATGACATTACCATCTAGGGGCATTTTTTTCTTCATCTTCCAGGGTCCATTCTCTATTCAGTCATGTTCAACATGAGCTGAACGCCAAAATCAGCTGGAGAGCTTCTTACAAATCCTGATACCTGGCCACATTCCACTTAATTAAAGACAAATCTCTGGGGGTAGGATGGGACCCAGATACAGATGTTTTTAATCTTCCCAAGTGATTCCAATTGCAGCCAAGATTGGAAACCTGCCCTTATCCTTACTAAACAAACTGTGATCTGGGAACCAGCAACATCAGCCTCCGTTAGTAACTCGTTAGTAACTCAGAATCTCAGGCCCCACCCTAGGCCTTTCGAATCAGAACCTGAATTTTAACAACATCTCCAGGTGATTCATATGCACATTATAATTTGGCAAACATTTGTCTAAATCATTTAGAGATAACAACTACATGGAGCCATGCTTATGACTTTCACATTATTAACTGGAATTCTAGAACATTCCAAGATAGTAAAACTTGTGTAGGTAAGTACAATTACTATAGAAGAGACCAAAAGAAGTTGTCAGTACTCTCCCAATGCAATCACTTTAGACTTTTAACAGAAATAAGATGAACTACCCAAAAAGACACTGCTAGTATCAGTTCTCAAAGGACAGCACACCTGATCCCGACCAAAACTCTATAAGCTAAGAAGTCAACATCCAAATAGGGATGATCGTACCCTTTCCCCCTCCCCCAATCCCAATTCCAGTCACTAAAACTACCTTTATTACAGAAATATAAAGTTACTATGCCCCACTTAAGGTCCTTTGTCGCAAAGTGCTGGTTTATCTGTAGTGAGTTGCTGGTATGTTTTCCAAGCCATGAATTTGCAGGTTTCTTGCGCATGCTCCATCAAGTGACGGAGTGCTCTTTCTGAATGACGGTACATTCAAAGAAACCTGACAAGGTAACCTAGACACACAAGAATCAAGCATTCACATCAAAGCTCAAAGCTAGGTGCTATGATGTATAGAGTATCTGGAAGCCTCCCTGTCAACTTGTCTTTCCACATATAACTGGAGTTTTATTTGCAGTCAATTTCTTGTGCTAAATACTGTCCCCTGCTTCTCCAGTTAAATATAAGTACTAAAATCCTAAGAAGTTATCACATTTATTTTCTTGAATCTTAGTGTTGAATTAATTTATCAATTTTTTCAATCTAAAAGGAGAGATAAGTTCTGGGTTCCTGGAGACATTAAGAATCAGGGAAGGGAATAAAGGAAGAAACCGACAGGAGTATACAGGGTACCAAAAGAAAACTGTCTACTGTATCATTTTACTTTCAAATGACCTGCATTAATACCTAAAGATGACACTTGGCAATCCATATGAACAAGAATAAATGCTTCATATTTGTATAATTATCTTGTATTTTTTCTAATCCATTTGAACTATAAAAGAACTATTTTAGTAGAGAGTGGCCAGCTGCTGCATTTAAAAAATATATTTCAGGGAAACATTAAGACATATTAATTTTTAGTTATCATACATTATATATCATACCTTACAATAGAGTGGGAGCTGAAGCAGAGAAAAACTGAGTATATATAGAGTGAATCTGGTGAATAAAGATTTCTGAGCATATTTCAGTTTTATTATATTTCATGAAGTGAGCAAGAAAAAATTGTGTCTGCATCAATGTAGCGAAGGAGTTTCTCATCTCCAAAGCCTATCTGTATTGATATCAGAAAAGGGTAGGGGTGCAAAATGACAGCAGCTAGCCTGCCCTTTCACCTTCCTAACAGGGCTGGTGGCAGCAACGAAGCTTAATCAATGCAATGGGAGTGACATTTTGCAGTCAAATCAAATTAAATGGAAATGAAAGGAAAATCTGAGGTCCAACCTAAAGGCTGTCCCTCTTACCACTGAGGTCATCTCCATGGCAACTAAATGCTACAAATGTGTAGAGTAAATCCTTAACAAATCTGCAGAGAGCATGTCCAATTGAATATGATAGTGTCTGGCACTGTATTTTGTAGCTTTCTAAAAGCTTACACTAGAGGTAACAAAAAGGACTTTAGCCAGCAAGTGAGCAGAACAGCACACTTAATCTGACCACTACTAAATGACAGAGATGCTCAACTTCTGAAAGAATAAACTTGAAGTAAGTGAGCAACTTAAAGACAGACCCAGTTAAGTGGATTAGGTTCAAACTGCAATGTTTTCCAGAATTGTTTTTACTTGGACTTACTCAGTTTAGAAATCTCCCAGGTCCCTGTAAAAGCATTTTCACATCATGAGGAATAATTTGTATAGGATTACATCAGACCATTCCATTATCTTCTCTCGAGCACTCCCTTGGAGATGCATTTCCCCCTCTTTTTGACGGTGTGTTAAGAGCAGATGGATTTTAGGGTTGTAAGAATGCAGCACTGTAGCGGTAAAGAACAAGAAAGCAGCAGTGGTAATATAGCTCTTTCGTGGTAGTTTCCTCCACAGAGACTATTCCAGAAAACCTGAACCCATCCCTGTAATGTTCCCACATATATTACTGTACCACGTGGTCAGTGCAAACTGACTTTGGTAACTTCGAATTGGTTTGCTCTTCTAGATCATATTTTGTTGGATAAAGCAAATTCATATCACCAAATGTACTTCCCCTATAACTGAATAACCAATAGATTCTTGCTATCCCCAAACAGCGTAAATTGTCACATATTTATGTATGTTTGGCCTGAGATTTGGGTGCCCTCTCCTAAGTGACAACACATTTACAGAAGGAACAATAAAGATGAAACTCTACATATGCCAGGTTTTCGTACTGCTACATACTGAATTTGTTGTATAAGTTGTTCAACAAGAAACATTATTTTGTAGGAGGATTTATTGTACTGTTTGACATGTTCCAAGCTGGTCATTTAATTAAGTCAGAAAAGTGGCCGCTATGATTCTAGTTTTGAACACAGTGGATTTGGATGTTGCTAGTGATGCTGTTACTGTGCAATATGAAAAACACCAATGGATCTACACACGTTAGATAAGAGAAATGGAAGGATGACAATTGATATGAAGTGATGGCTTTTGACCATAATGCATAACACCATGGGTCATCATGTCATTGTATATTATATTCTATCTCTGTTAAAATGGCAATACACACTAATGAATTAATTTCTAAGAAGAAATACCTGCTTTCTGAATGGAGGTAAAAACAGCAACATTGTTACCTGAAGGTAACAATACTCCTTTACCACATATATGCCACATATTATCATCTTTTTTAAGTAGCACTAGTTTACTTTGTCTTGGGAAATATGTCTAGTAATTTTTCAAACTTTATATAACAATAATAATAAAACCTAACCTTCACTGAACACTTACTCTGACAGTTATGATAACCAAGTAAAATAAAAACCAGTTGTTCTTCGAGATATCTTTTTCTTGCATAGCATCAATGCTTTAAAGTTCGTAATAACTACAAAGCAATTTTGTTTCATATTATCATCTCCATAAAATCATACTTCAGTTTAATATAATGGCATATTCCTGGTCTTAGAGACTCTAATCCCAGCTCAGTTATTAATTAATAGCACTTGGAGTTACATGATTTTCCTCTGTCTTCCCAATACTCTCCACTGCAAACTGAAGCTAATTTTACTGGCCACTCTTACTGCACAGGATTATCTGAGAGTGCAATGATACAATGTACAATCATGCATCGCTAACAACAGGGATGCATTCTGAGAAATGTGTCATTAGAAAATTTCATCCTTGTGTGAACATCACAATGTACTTACACAAACCTAGATGGTATAGTCTCTTACACACCTAAGCTATATGGTACAGCCTATTACTCCCAGCCTATAAACCTGTATGGCCTGTTACTCTACTGAATACCATAGGCAACTGTAACACAATGGCAGGTGTATCTAAACATAAACAAACATAGAAAAGGTACAGTAAGAATATAGCATTATAATCTTATGGAACCACCATCCTATATATGCAGTCTTTCCTTGAAGAAAATGTCATTTTGCAGTACATGGCTGTATATGGAAGAGCTCTGGAAAGTCTCCAACAATATACATGATACTATCATCATGTTATTATATTGAAAAGATTTATTGTTACTCTTTCAGGCAGACTATTTTTGTAATGTCAAGAATAGAGGTAAAGACTCATATTTAAACTCTGATAATATAGTAAGCCTGGGCTAATAGGAAAACTTCAGTTTTCCTACCTCTGCTTCTATAATTCCTAGTAAAAACTAATCTCTTTTACCAAATGTGTGTATAAAATTTGATTAAAAATATAATGACCTAAATGAACACCCTGCAATTTGCTTTTCTAAAATCCTTCCTTGATATCAGGCTATTTCCTTAGGATGTGCTTCTAGTTCTAAAGAGTCAAATGTTAGAAGAGAAGAAAATCGTGTTATTTAGGCTTATGAATGCTGAATTTGGATAAATTTTAATTGTACTAGACTTTGTTGGTAATTTAAATGAGACAATGTATTAAACAGGACTCTTCCCACCTCCTACCCAAAGCAGTTTCTCCTCTGACTACTGCATTATACATTTCAAGCCTCATTTGTTGGTGGGGTACAGTGGCTCCTGCCGGTAATCCCAGCACTTTGGGAGGCCAAGGCAGGAGGATTGCTTGAACCCAGGAGTTTGAGACCAGCCTGGGTAACATAGTGAGACTCTGTCTCTACAAAAAATTTAAACATTAGCTGAGCATGGTGGTGCATTCTGTAGTCCCAGCTACTCAGGTAGGAGGCTCACTTGGGCCTAGGATGTCAAGCTGCAGTGAGCTATTCTCATGCCACTGCACTCCAGTCTGGGTGACATAGTGAGACCTTGTTTAAAAAAAAAAAAGTTATCTGTATTCCCTTTAAAATTTTTGCCCTAACTTTATAGAAAGAAACATTTGGGGCAATTGAAGGTATTTTATTAACTGTAGAGTCTAAGTTTCAGTGTTTTAATTGCTACTGTCTATGTATAGCTAAGTTTGAAAGCAAAGACAGGAAGACCTGCCTTGGATGCTCACAAATCACACACTATCAAGGAAACAGAATGACAAGACCTAAAAGTTACTATGTCATATTTACTTTGGAAATTGTCATTAAAACTGAAATACAGTGTGACAGCCCAGTTTTAAATTTCTAAACACTTACAGATTTTATCTAACTAATAAACCTGTGGCTTCATAAACCCACAAAGCTCCTGTGATACTATCTTATTTGAAAAGGGGGTGAGCTTGCCAGGTGTAAGGAAGCAGATGCAATCTACGGATTGGTGAACCGCAAAGTGCCTATCTATTTTCAGAGATTATAGGGAGAGCACTGGTGCCATTGGTTAAGATAGCAAATTGATTTCTTCAATAAACTAGTGCTCTCATTCACTCACCACAATTTTCTAAAATTGCCCTTTTGATCTGAAGCTTCCAGTCCTGGTCAGACGTAATTTTTTATTTTGGAACACTGAGATCTATACTCTTGAGCTATTTTTTCCTTACATGACCAGAAACACAAACCTTTCCTCATTCCCTCCGCTGAAATTGAAGACTTCTCTTTGAATTGGCTCCCATGTTTATTGACTTTATTTGGCAAAAGAAACCAAATTTTTAACAACTAATCTAAAATTTCCTAAGTTTAAAACTTGGCTGACAAATAGGGGTTACCCACTGAGCAGTCATGTATTAATTAGGGACTACTCTAGATAGGATGTTTAAATTTTTAGCTTCCCTCTGATGGAATTTGGAAACTGCACCCTGGGAAATAATGGAAAATTAGTATTTGTGAAAATATAGCTAAGTATGTGTGTTTATGTATGTTTACATGATGTGTGCTTGTTAGTATGTGTACAGCATTACACACACACACACTGATATTCAGTGTTTTGAAATGTGAAGCTTGTGTTTGTATTGTTTTCTCTTTTACTACCACTACTTCTAGTGAGAGTTAATGTTTTTTGAGAAGTTATTATGTGCACGCACTCTTCTAATCACTTTACATGTATTAATAAAAGCCCTATGAGATAGAAACTAATAGTAGCCCCACTTTCCAGATGAGGAAACTGAGGTAAAAAGAGTTTAAATCACTTGTCCAAGCCCTACAGTTATTAAATAGTAAGAAGGGCTCGTAATGTAGGTACTTTCAAAGGGAACCATGTTACTATGAACACTGTAATGAGGAGTATGGAAAATGCTCCTTTTCTGACTTTCTAGTTGAGTAGGCATTTAGGCTGTAGAACTCCACTAATGAGTCCAAGATAGCTGCAGGAGCAGCAGTAATGATAGTGATGTTGAGAGAATGGATGGTGATGGTGCTCATCGGGATGATGACAGAGATGATGACACTGATGTTATCTACCATTAAGTGAGTACCATGTGCCAGTAATTGTGTGAAGGGCTTTATATCTCATTTCACGTTACACAACTCTGTGAGGCAGGTACCACCTTCACCTTTCTCTCATGGATGGGAGAACTGAAGTTCAGATGAGCTGAATAGCTGACTCAAAGCCACACAACTAACAAATGACATAGAGAGAATTAAACACAAACTCTCCAACTCCAGTACTATCATTCCTAATTGTTACAATGTTTTGCCTTCAAATTAATCATAAGAGCTAACATTTACTGAGCATTTATTACGTGCCCAACATTGTTCCAAGTGCCTTTACACATTATTTTCTCAACTACAACTATGAGGTAAGTTGTATTATATGCAATTTAAGAGATGCATTTATTCATTCTATCAACCATTTTATCAAGCAGTCCAGGTTCTGTTTTGGATATTGAAAACAGAATAGTGAGGAAAAACAGACTTTGTTCCTGCTTTCATAGTACTTTCAAACAAATGAGAAACTGAAGCCAGAGGGGGAGCAGTTACCTGAGCAAATCACAAAGCAGGTAACTGACATGTAGGAGACCTGGAGACAGGCAACCTGCAAATTTTGTATCTTTCATCACATCTGTATGATAGTCACAGAAGTGAAGAAAAACCTAGGCAAACAATTCAACTGCAAAGTGAAATTCTATTAGTCAGGGGTCAAATGAATTTACAATACCGATCAACATGGTAAATGGCACCCAAATATCTGGTAAAAACAGGTAGTTGTTGACTGCAAATCATTCATGGTCTACCATCCCAACCCCACAGAGGCTACAGAGGGCTTTAGGGAGACCCTCCAATATCTACAACTATTGCAGACATGAGAGCTGTTACAGCACTTCCCCACAGATGGGAAACACCCCCTTGCATTACTTTCTACCACTTTCCTCTAGTAATAATACTATGATTTATAGTAACATTTACTCTAATAATACTACCCTAATTATCCCACACTGCAGGAAAGGGTTTTTTTAAGCCTGCACTCTTTTTCCATCTGTTCTATACCTTGAGAGAGAGAAAGAAGAAAAAAATAAGAAAAGAAAAAAGAAAGAGAAAGAGGGAGGGAGGAAAAGAGGGAGAATGAAGAATGTGGTCAGTAATTAACAGATCTGAGAAAGCCCTCAGTACTCCAACATTCCTCCTCCTCATCTTCTCTTCTTCCTCTTCCTTCTTCCTTCTTCTTTTCTTTCCTTCTTTCTTTTTTTTTTTTTTAAGAGACAGAATCTTGCTGTATAGCCCAGGCTGCTGGAGTGCAGTGGCACAATTATAGCTCCTAACAGCTTTGAACTCCTGGGCTCAAGTGTTCCTCCCACCTCAGCCTCTCAAAGTGCTGCGATTATAGACACAAGCCACTGCGCTTGGCCCCAAAATTCTGTAAATAAACATTTTGGAACTACCCTTCCCACTTCAAATTCTCATTAATTATAAGTTATCTTGGTCCTCCATGGATATTGGCACAGACGCAGGTTTGTAGAACACATACTAGCTAGTTTCTACTTAGGGGTCCAGACAGCCATGAGACAGCCCACTAGTTGGCATGGAGTAGAAGTAGACACTATGGCCCAATATGGCCAGATGTTTCCCAAAGCAAACATTATGCATTAAGTCCTTTCCTGTTGCACCAAATAGCAGGCAGTTAATTCACCCCCAAGACAAGCTCCCATTCTAGTTAGACATCATGATTACCCATGATATTTTTCATAAAACCTAGGAAATCAAATGTTTGAGGATGGATTCCAAGAAACTTACAATTTTTAAAGCTCCCCAGGTAATCCGATGCACAATCAGATGGACTCTCTGCTCTGGGGTAAGTGACAAGTGCTGGTTTTCCCACAAGCCAAAAGAAAATGCATCTCATCTTTAAAGAGCCCCAAAATAATTCAGTCCATTTTTAAATGCATTCTGTTTCCTAAAACCACCAGAAAAGTCTTACTTTCTCCACTTAATTCCCTCATATGTAATTTAAATTCATTCCCTTTCTTTATCTCCTCAGCAAAGATAAAGAGCTGGCCTTCACTCTCTACTGAAGAAATACACACAGGTACATTTAAGGTCTGATAGTAAATCATATCCTAACCTGAAACTCCAAAAGCAAAAGTATTAATACCATCAGATACTTCTATTCATTTATTTGCTCATTCATTCAACAAGCATTTCTTAAGCACCAGCTCTGTGTCAGTCCCTGTGAGAGCCAGGAGGTATTTCTTGATAAACATATTAGCCCAATATTTGAGCAGTTCATAATTTAATGAGAAAGAGAGACAGAAACCAATGAATGCAATTCAGTGTACATGTTACAAAGGAGCTACACACAGCGCGCAATGGGAAAATGGAAGCAGGACTTAACTCATCCTGCAGGATCAGAGACGACTTCTTGGAAAATACGTTAAGGTGAATCTTAAAGAATAAGTAGGAGTTATCCAGGCGAGGAAAGGAGGAAGGAAACTGTGGGCAGACAACAAAATATTTGCAAATGCATGGAAGCAGAGAAAAAAAAAATGGGTATGTGCAGGAACCACGAAGAATGTATCCTTTATGGAGAAGTTTTGTTGGGGCAGGAAAGGGAAAAGACAAGCTTAGGATTGGATCATAATGGTCTCTTACACCACACAGGGGTGTTTAGATTTTATCCCGGATATGATGGAGAGCCACTGAACAATTTTAATTGGAAGAGAAACCTGGTCAGATTTATATTTTGGAAAAGTCTCACCAACAGAGTGTCCAAGTTTGTCTTGGGGGATGAATTAACTAACTGCCTGCTATTTGGAGCAACAAGAAGAGACTAGTGTGTAATGTTCAGTTTTGCAAAGGTCTGGCCATATGAGGCAGCAGCATCTGCTTTTACTCCATGCCAACTAGTGGGCTACTTCATGGCTGTCTGGACCCCTAAATAGAAACTAACTAGTCTGTGTTCTACGAACCTCTGTTTATGCCAATATCCTTGGAGGACCAAGATAACATAATTGGAATTTCAAGTGGGAATGGGACAATGCTGTAGGCAAAGGGCACTGGAGTGACTGAGATCATTACAACTGGGAGATGAGGAAACAGATTTTACTGATGTTTAAGAGCTGGAGTTGTCAGGACTTGGTGACTAATTAGATGGAGCAGGTGAAAGGAACAAAACATCATGGGCCTTCCAGGACTCTGGAACGAGGTAGGCAGCGTACTGTATTTGAGCATGGGCTCCATGTCAGGTTGCTCGGAATCAAAGCCTCGTTCTGCCACTTTCTTGATATGTTAATTTGGGCAAATTACTTAATCTCTCTGGGTGTCTGCTTCCTTATCTGTAAAATGGGGATGTCACAGTGGTGTACCTTCCTTGTAAGGTCATTGGAGAATCAAATTAGTTCATGTACAGCATGTAAAGTATATAGAACAGTGCTCAGAGCATAGTAAGTACTATGGTAGTGCTAGGTTTTATAGATGTGACTATCTTCTGGGATTTGTTGATTTTCTAGGCTTGGCCCCAAATACTGGAAATGTATAAGATTGATCCCAGACCTCAAAAAATTCAGCACTTTCCCATGTGCACTCAGGTTAGAGGGGTTTAGTCAAACACTGCCCCACAAAGCAGTTCTTGAGCTATATTTTCCTATTCCTATTCTTACTGTTTTTATTCTTGTATGTCTAGTCTCTTGGTGCTTAAATTCTTTACTATTTGTCTGTGTTCTATGATGTGTAGCATTAAATGTTTTATGTTTAAATATTCGTATTTCTTTTCCCATGTTTCCATTATTTTCTAATCTTCAGGGAGTCTAACGATGTTTTTAAAAAAAGAAATATTATTTTTACATCAACAGTCACCGTGCCTGGCCTATTTCGACCCTAACTTTTGTAATCTAAACCAGCGGTATCCAATCTTTTTGGCACCAGCGACAGGTTTCATGGAAGACAATTTTTCCACAGACCAGGGTGGGAGGATGGTTTGAGGATGACTTAAGAGCATTACATTTATGGTGTACTTAATTTCCATTATTATCACATTGTAATGTATAATGAAATAATTATACAATTCACCGTAATGTGGAATCAGTGGGAGCCCTGAGCTTTTTTTCTGCAACTAGACGGTCCTGTCCAGGGGTGATGGGAGAAAGTGACAGATCATCAGGCATTAGATTCTCATAAGGAATGTGCAACCTAGATCCCTCACATACACAGTTCACAACAGGGTTCAGGCTCCTATGAGAATCTAATGTCACAGCTGATCTGACAGAAGGGGGAGTTCAGCTGGTAATGCAAGGGATGGGGAGTGACTGTAAATACAGACGAATGTTCGCTTGCTCACCCACTGCTCACCTCCTGCTGCGTGGCCCAATTCCTAACAGACCACAGCCTGGTACCGGGGGTTGGGGACCTGATCTAAACTTTCCTTCTTTTCCTCTGCCTTGGTTCCCGATTCATATTTTAGCATTCTCCACTTGACTGCTCCTTTGTCTACAGCTCTTTATTTATGGGCTGGGTTTCTCTCCCTTTTATATCTATGTTCTAGATTCACGACTTTGTAATACTTTTATTTAACTCATGCCTTTAGACATTCCATTGTACAAAAACAGAGAGAACCACTTTCTGTGATGCCCCAGGGTAGCTCATTATGATAACGTTAAAACAAAACAAAAATCCCCGGATATGTGCAACTTATGAATAGATATCTATTCTCTGTGGAATGAAGAAATCTGGTTTTATTTTGTAAAGCTCACTTTGTGGGTGCTCGATAAACTATACTAAGCTTTAAATTACCATACTGGGTATCCACAGGGGAGGATGAATGCTGCATACCAAAAACCCTTTCCTCCACTAAGCTTAGTGATTACAATTGGAGTTTCCTCAAATGAGCTTGTTTGATAATTTGTCTCATTACTACTGAAAAGGAAATGAAAATCAAGGACTTCAGGGCTGGAAGCGGTAAGCAAATATGATCAAAGGTTATATTGTATGAGATGCTGGTTTCATGAAAAACCAAAAAGAAAGACCAGTGTTATATCAAGTAATGTGTGTGTGTGTATATATATATAAAAAATAAACTTTTAAACTATTAATTACGGTAGTACATGCTAATATTACAAGCCATAGAAAGTAACTGTATGTGAATAATCTTAAAGCATCAAGTACAGATGTCTTTAAATGCAAACCAAAGTACAGATGATGTAGAAAACCAACCCTGAGTGCCATTTATTACTTTCCTACTAATTCTAGGTTTAGCATGTACTTTGAATTTGATTGCTCAATTACCCACATCTATATTATATCATCTCAAAGCATCATTACGACATCAGCCTCAATCTTGTGGGAAGGACCATAAACAAAGGCCAGTTGGCTAAAGATAGATCATTACTGACACATCCACAATAAGAGAGGTAACTAGGAGTAATGAGTATAATCAAGAGAAGTAAATTTAGGCTAAATACCAAGAAAGAATGTTCAACGGTGAGGACAGATTAAGGCAGGAACCTTCCGAGATCAGCGATAAAGATCATGGAAACACTTAAATCCATGATGAACAGCTTTTCATTCATAAGGGTGTCTGATCAAGGATTCCAAACAGTGAGAGAATGAGAAAGGGGCTGGGGGTGGGCAGGGGAACACTCTCATTTTCATCTGAGAAAATCAGACAAATAGTGTGGCTGTGATTTCCTTACAAAACAAGAAACGTGCTTTCCAAATCAGTCCCTTACAACAAGTATTAGGGAAACAGTGTTGTGGAAAGCACTTGGAATCAGAACGATCTGTGTTCAAATCTCACCCCCATTATTTACCAGGTGAGCAAACTTTAGCAAGATATGTAACCTTTCCAAATCTCAGTCTCCTCAACTGAAAAATGAGTATAGGAAAGTCCAGCTTGCAGGGTTACTATAAAGCTTAAACATGGTAATATACAAATGAATCCAAGGGTTAATTGTTAAGCACAGAACACTGCCTGGAATACTGTAAATATTTAATAAATGGTAGCTATTGTTATTATTAGATTTTAACTTTAACTTTCATGAAGCATTTTGATCCATTACCATTCAGGAATAAGACCATCTTTTTCTTCAAAATAATCAGAAAGTCTCGTTGCTGCTTTGCAGATTATCATGCTTTTAAATCCAAACATTTTCCAGACATCTTGCAAAGTGAGATTAAGATATTTGCTATTTTAGGCATTAATTCATAAAGTTTCTACACATCCTTAGAGTTGGGTCATTCGCCTCCTCACACTCTTGTATCCCCTTCTTTCCTTTTAAATATAAATAATAAATTATGAATTTTAAACTTTAGTTAACTAGAATGTTAAAGAACTGTGATGTTCTGGTAAATCGTATTCTAATTTAATTTTTCTGGTGCAGTGGCTCATGCCTGTAATCCTAGCACTTTGGGAAGCTGAGGCAGGCAGATCACCGAGGTCAGGAGCTCGAGACCAGTCTGGCCAACAAGGTGAGACCCCGTCTGTACTTAAAAAAAAAAAAAATTTAACCGGGCGTGCTGGTGGGCGCCTATGGTCCCAGCTACTGGGGAGGCTGAAGTGGGAGGATCATTTGAACCCAGGAAGTGGAGGTTGCGGTGAGCTGAGATCACGCCCCTGCACTCTAGCCTAGGGGACAAGAGCAAGACTTCGTCTCAAAAAAAAA